>NC_046660.1:27981649-27983237 GCF_010883055.1 Belonocnema kinseyi
AGCCAAAAAAAAAAAATTTTAACAACAAAGAACCATTTTCAACAAAACACATCAATTTTAATTTACATTTTCAACCAAAAGAATTAATTTTCTACCGAAAAAGTGATCTTTTAACGAAGTCCATAATTTTCTACTAAAAATGATACATTTTCAACCAATAATGAAATAGGTAAATTTTCATTTAAGAAAATTAATTTTCAACAAAATAGTTGGTTTTTCTACTAAATAGTTGAGTTTTCAATTAAATGATTACATTTTTGGTTAAAATAATAATTTTTAACATAAAAAGATGAATTTCCAATAAAAATGTAATATAGGTAATATTTTCACTAAGAAATATTCTGATTTAAAATAAAAAAACAATTGAATTCAACAACAACAAAAAACGAATTTTCAACCAAAAGGATTATGTGACTACGAAAAAATACGAATTTTCAATAAGACATACATTCTAAACCAAAAGAAAAAAATTCAACAACAAAGAACAATTCTCAACAAAACACATCAATTTTAATTTACATTTTCAACGAAAAGAATTAATTTTGTGCCGAAAAAATGAACTTTTGACAAAGTTCATAATTTTCTACTAAAAATGATACATTTTCAACCAATAATGAAATAGGTAAATTTTCATTTAAGAAAATTAATTTTCAACAAAATAGTTGGGCTTGCTACTAAATAGTTGAATTTTCAATTAAATGATTACATTTTTGGTTAAAATAATAATTTTTAACATAAAAAGATGAGTTTCCAATAAAAATGTAATATAGGTAATATTTTAACTAACAAATATTCTGATTTAAAATAAAAAACAATTGAATTCAACAACAACAAAAAACGAATTTTCAACCAAAAGGATTATGTTACTACGAAAAAATACGAATTTTCAAACAGATAAATGAATTTTCAATAAGACAAATACATTCTTAACCAAAAGAAAAAAAATTTCAACAACAAAGAACAATTTTCTATAAAAAACATCAATTTTAATTTACATTTTCAACCAAAAGAATTAATTTTCTACCGAAAAAGTGATCTTTTAACGAAGTTCATAATTTTCTACTAAAAATGATACATTTTCAACCAATAATGAAATAGGTAAATTTTCATTTAAGAAAATTAATTTTCAACAAAATAGTTGGTTTTTCTACTAAATAGTTGAATTTTCAATTAAATAATTATTTAATATTTTCACTAAGAAATATTCTGATTTAAAATAAAAAACAATTGAATTCAACAACAACAAAAAACGAATTTTCAAACAAAAGGATTAAGTTACTACGAAAAAATACGAATTTTCAAACAGCTAAATGAATTTTCAATAATTCATACATTCTTAACCAAAAGAAAGAAAAATTCAACAACAAAGAACAATTTTCTATAAAAAACATCAATTTTAATTTACATTTTCAACCAAAAGAATTAATTTTCTACCGAAAAAGTGAACTTTTAACAAAGTTCATAATTTTCTACAAAAAATGATACATTTTGATTATCTCAGGTGGAAAATTTTTTGTCTTTAGTGTTCCATTTTTTTAATTTCATAGACCGTGAAAATTGTTTCGGAACCGGGGGGGGGGGGGGGGGG
>NC_046660.1:27983280-27984526 GCF_010883055.1 Belonocnema kinseyi
TTAAATTCTTGTTTTAAAATGTTTTTTTTTTTAATTTCAGATGGGTCTCTACAATTTCCGACCGTCCGTAAGACCCGTACCATTGGAAGTTCACATAAGCGGCTTCCCCGGGAAACACTACTGTCCCCGAATGGCAACCATGAATCGACCAACCTTCCAAGCAATCAGGCAACACGCCCCTTGCAGTCCCTCTCTAGTTTTCGTCTCATCTCGCCGACAAACGAGACTAACAGCCCTGGATTTGATCGCCTATCTCGCCGCGGAGGACAATCCAAAGCAGTGGCTTCACATGCCCGACGACGAGATGGACACAATTCTGAATAATGTGAAAGACGCCAATTTGAAGTTGACACTTGCTTTTGGCATTGGACTTCATCATGCCGGTCTCCAGGATCGCGACCGGCGAACCTGCGAGGAACTGTTTGTCAATAATAAAATTCAAGTTTTGATAGCCACCGCGACTTTGGCATGGGGTGTGAATTTCCCGGCGCATTTAGTCGTCGTGAAGGGAACGGAATTTTACGATGGAAAAGTTAAACGATATGTGGACATGCCAATCACTGATGTTTTACAGATGATGGGCCGAGCTGGTAGGCCCCAGTTTGACGATTCGGGCGTGGCGGTTGTCCTTGTTCACGATATCAAGAAAAACTTTTACAAAAAGTTCCTCTACGATCCGTTTCCGGTTGAAAGTAGCTTGCTCGAAGTCCTGCCGGATCATGTGAATGCGGAAATAGTTGCCGGCACGATCAAGAATAAACAGGAATTTTTGGACTATCTCACGTGGACCTACTTTTTCCGAAGACTGATGAAAAATCCGAGGTATTATGATTTGGATGCTTTGGAGACGGAAAATATTAATCGGTATCTCTCGCGACTGGTCGAGGGCACTTTGAAAGTCCTCACTGATTCGCATTGTACACTTTTTGACGAGGTGAGTTTTTTGTCGTGGAATTTTGAGAAATTTTCATGAATGGGAAGACAGTGAAGGTGGAGGGCCTTAAGTTTTTATAATTTCGGTTAAAACGCGTTTTATAGAGAGAGAGAGAGAAAAAAATGAGGATATGAGATTTTTCCCGAAAATAGGGCAATTCATTCTTTTGAGCAAAATTAATGTGAGTAGTGTTTCGAATTCAGTTTAAAATTCTTTAAGGGCATGTGACACAGCTAAATACCTATATTACCGACCACAGTTTTTCAGTTCACTGAATGTTTTTTTGAACCTAAGAACTTTTTTTGTAAGTAA
>NC_046660.1:27984626-28000943 GCF_010883055.1 Belonocnema kinseyi
CAGTACCTAAACGTACTTTATTGCACTCTAATATATTTCCCGAAGTTTCAGCTCGATATTTTACTTACAAAAAAAGTTCTTAGGTTCAAAAAAACATTCAGTTAATTGAAAAACTGTGGTCGGTAATATAGGTATTTAGCTGTGTCACATGCCCTTAAATTCCTGAGATTTCAAATAAGAATATTGGAGAGTTAATAGAGTTGATGAATTTTCAATCAAACAGTTGAATTTTTTACTATAATAATTGAAATATTGACCCAGAATAACTAATTTTCTACAAAAAAGTTGAATTTTCAAGAAAATAGTTAAATTTTATAAACAGAGATATAAATTTTTAATTAGTAAAATTAATTTTTCACCAAAAAGACGAATTTTTAATCCAATTAGTTGAAATTTCAACTAAGAACTATCAATTTTTAACCCCAAAAGTGGAATAGTTTAATGCTTTAATAAAAAAAAATATTTTTCAATTAGCCAAAATTGTTTAATTTCCAACCAAAGAAATGAATCTTAATCCAGTAAAATTAATTCTTAGAAAATAAGTTGAACTTTTCAGCAAATAATAGACTTTTTGACTATAATAATAGAATTCTGAATCCAAAAAGACAAATTTTCTACAAAACAGTTGAATTTCGCAAAAAAGTTCAGTTTTAAACCAAAGAGATAAATTTTCAACTAATAAAATTAATTTTCTACGAAAAACACGCATTTTTAGTGAAATACATGAATTTTTAACAACAAAAAATAAATTTTTATTAAAATAATTTAATTGTGGACTATAATAATCGATTTTTTAACCCAAAAAGACTAATTTTCTACAAAACTGTTGAATTTTGCATACAAAAATATCAATTTTCCACAAAATAGTTCACTTTTATACCAAAGTGATAAATTTCCAACTAATAACATTAATTTTTAACCAAAGAGATAAATTTTCTACAAAAAAGGCAAATTTTCAAAAAATTACATGAATTCTCATTACAATAGTTGAGTTTTCAATTAAAAAAGACCAGTTTTTAACCAAAATTGGAATAGTGAAACTATTCATTTAAAAGAATTAATTTAAAAAAATATATATATTTTAAACAAAAATTGAAATAGTTAAATGTGTAGATAAGAAATTAATTTTCTAGTGAAAAACGTAATTTTCAGCTAAAATTGTTAAATTTTCTACCATAGAAATGAATCTTGAACTAAAAAAACTAATTTTAAACAAATTAGTTTAACTTTCAACCAAATAGTCGAATTTTTAACCAAGAAGATTAATTTTCTATCAAAGAAAGCGAATTTTCAACCAATTACTAGAATTTTTAATCAGATTGTTGATTCGTTGACTATAATTATGGAATTTTTAACCCGAAAAAAATAATTTTTTACAAAATATTTAAATTTATCACACGGAAATATTATTTTCAACAAGAAGATTAATTTTCTATCAAAGAAGGCGAATTTTCAACAAATGGCATGAATTTTTTATCAGATAGTTGTTTTATTGACTATAATTAAAGTATTTTTTAACTCAAAAAGACTAATTTTTTCAAAATATTCTAATTTTGCACACGGAAATACGAATTTTCAACAAAATAGTTAGATTTTGAACAAAATAGATAAATTTTTAACTAATAAAATTAATTTTTAACAAAGTACTTCAACTTTTAACCAATTCACTACATTTTCAACTAAGAAGATTAATTTTTTACCAAAAAGACGAATTTTTAATCCAATAGTGGAATTTTCAACTAAGAATCATTAGTTTTTAACCAAAACTGGAATAGTTAAATGCTTTGATAAAAAAAAAGTATATTTTTCAAATAAAAAACGTAATCTTCAGCCAAAATTGTTAATTTTTTTACCATAGA
Organism: Belonocnema kinseyi; assembly: GCF_010883055.1. Lineage (NCBI taxonomy): Eukaryota > Metazoa > Arthropoda > Insecta > Hymenoptera > Cynipidae > Belonocnema > Belonocnema kinseyi. The sequence goes on from NC_046660.1 coordinate 27,986,486, forward strand.
AATGAATCTTTAACTAATAAAATTAATTTTTAACAAATTAGTTTAACTTTCAAGCAAATAGTTGAATTTTTAACGAAGACGATTAATTTTCTATCAAAGAAAGCGAATTTTCTACAAAGTACATGAATTTTTAATCAGATAGTTGAATCGTTGACTATAATTATAGAATTTTTAACCCGAAAAAAAATAATTTTTTACAAAATATTTTAATTTATCACATGGAAATATTAATTTTCAGCAAAATAGTGGAATTTTTCACCAAGAAGATTAATTTTCTATCAAAGAAGGTGAATTTTCAACATATTACAGGAATTTTTATTCAGAGAGTTGATTCCTTGACTATAATTATAGAAGTTTTGACTCGAAAAGACTAATTTTTTCAAAATATTTTAATTTTGCACACGGAAATACGAATTTTCAACAAAATAGTTAAATTTTTAACCAAGGAGATAAATTTTCAAACAAGAAGATTAATTTTCTACAAAAAAGGCAAATTTTCAAAAAATTATATGAATTTTCAATTAAAAACGAGCAGTTTTTAACCAAAATTTAGTGAAAATATTCATTTAAAAGAATTGATTAAAAAAAAATGAATTTTCAACAAAAAGTGGAATAGTAAAATGCTTGGATAAAAAATTAATTTCCAACTAAAAAACGTAATTATTAGCCAAAATTGTTAAATTTTTAGCCAAAGAAATTAATTTTAATCCAATAAAATTAATTCTTAGCAAAAAAAGTTGAACTTTTCAGAAAAAATTGAATTTTTGACTATAATAATAGAATTTTTAAACCAAATGACTTATTTTCTACAAAACGGTTAAATTTTGCATACAAAAATATTAATTTTTAACAAAGTAGTTCAACTTTTAACCAATTAACTACATTTTCAACTAAAAAGATTAATTTTCTATCAAAAAGATGAATTTTCAATCCCATAGTTGAATTTTCAATTAAGAACCATCAGTTTTTAACCAAAGGTGGAACAGTTTAATGATTAGATAAAAAAATAATTTTCAACCAAAAGCGTGATTATTAGCCTAATTTGTTAAATTTTCAACCAAAGAAATGATTTTTCATGCAATAAAATTAATTCTTAACAAATTAGTTAAAATTTACAGCAAATAATCGAATTTTTGACCATAATAATAGAATTTTTAACCCAAAAAGACTTATTTTCTACAAAACGGTTGAAGTTTGCACACAAAAATTACATGAATTTTTAAGGAAATATGTAGTTGAATTTTCAACTAAAAAAACGAAAGAAATTTTCTACCAAAACTGGAACAGTTAAATTTTCACAGGATAGTTACATTTTCAAACCTAAGGATTCATTTTCTAACGAAAAAAGACGAATTTTTAAGAAAATAGTTGCATTTTAACCATAGAAATGAATTTTCTACAAAATAAAGGATTTTTGACAAATTGCATACATTTTCAACTAAATAGCTTAATTTTTAGTTAAACAATAATTAAATTATAATTTTAAAAAATGAATTTTCAAAAAATTGTAATATTTGATATTTCAACCCAAAAAGATTTTAATAAATAATAAAAAAAATTAGAATGTAATCAATAAAGTCGAATTTTCAACGAAAGACTTGAAACATTAAGGAAAAGTAGTTCATTTCACACTAAAACGTTGTATTGGTTATAAAAAATTTATTTTCTATCTAAAAAGACGAATTTTAAACAATATTAACCAAAAGATTAATTTTCTATAAAAAAAAATACAATTTTTAACAAATTTAATGAATTTTCTACTAAAAATAAGTTTTTAACCACAAATGAAATTGATAAATTTCCATAAAAACGAAATATTTCTTTTTACAAAATTGTTGATTTTCAACCAGAAAACATGAATTTTCTCCTCGAGATGATCAATATTCAACTAAGAATGAAATTGTTAAATTTTCATAAAAGAAAATTAATTTTCACTGAAAAAGAAAATGGATTTTTAACAAAATAGTTGAATTTTCAAAAAACGAAATGATTTTTCAACAAAGTAGTTCAACTCTCGACTAAATAGTTTAATTTTATACCGCATTCTTGAAATTTCGAGCCGGAAATACGAGCTTTGCACAAAACAGTTGAGTTTTCAACCAAAAAGATTAATTTGTTACCAAACAAAAGACTAATTTAAAAAAAAAATTCAAATAAAGAAATGAATTTTCTACGAAAATTAAGAATCTTTCACCAAACAAAATCAATTTTTAACCAAATAGTTCAATTTTCTGTCAGAAAAACGATTTTTTAAAAAGATTTTTCGCGAAATATGAACTTGCATTTTCAACTGAAAAAAAAAAAGAAATTTCCCACAAGAAATTGAACAGTTGAGTTTTCAATTAAAAAATTAACTTTCAACTAAAGAAAAAAAAAACATATTTTCAATCAAAAATTTGAGCCAAGAAGATTACTTTTCTATAAAAAAGCACTAATTTTCAAAAAATTACCTGAATTTTCAGATAAAAAAGATAAGTTTTCAACAACAAAAAATTAATCAAATTTACAACCGAAAAAAGTTAACAAAAAAATTGATTTTCTATTAAAAAAAGATGAAATTCCAACAAAATAAATAAATTTTCAACAAGGTAGTCAGATTTTCAACCGAAAGGATTAATTTTCTACTAAAAAAGACGAATTTTTAACAAAATATTGGAATTATAACCATGGAAATGAATTTTTAAGAAAGTTCTTCAACTTTCGACTAAATAGTTGAATTTTCTACCAAATTCTTGAATTTTCCAAAAAAATAATTAAAAGAGAATTACTTTTAATTGAAAAGTTGCAGTTATAACCAAAAAAAGATGAAAATTCTAGAAAAACAAAATTAATTTCCAAGCCAAAAAGACGAATTCTCAAGAAAACAGTTACATTTTTGAGAATTTTTTACGAAAGAAATGAATTTTCTACGAAAGTGAGGCATCTTTCACTAAATAAATAAAAATAAAAAGAGATTTTGAACAAAAAATGTAACAGTTGAGTTATTAATTCAAAAAATTACTATCAACCAAAGAAAAAACGAATTTTTAACCAAACCGTTTCACCAGATGATTAATTTTCTACAATAAACACTAATTTTGAACAAAATACCTGAATTTATAATAAAATTAATTCTCAACAAATTCGTTGAACTTTACAACAAATGGTCGAATTTTTGACTATAATAATAGAATTTTTGACCCAAGAATAATAATTTTCTACAAAACAGTTGAATTTTTAACAAAATAGTTAAATTTGTAACCAAAGAGATAAATTTACAACTAATAAAATTAATTTTCTACATATTACTTCAACTTTCAACCAAGTAAGTAAATTTTCAACCAAGTAAATAAATGTCCATCCAAGAAGTTTAATTTTCGACCAAAAAGACGAATTTTGAATCCAATAGTTAAGTTTTCAGCCAATAACGATCAATTTTTAACTAAAAATGTAATAGTGAAAATTTTCAATTAAAAAAATTAATTTTTAATTCCATAAAAACGAATTTTCAACCAAAAATGGAATAGTTAAATGTTTAGATAACAAATTAATTTTCATACGAAATTGTTAAATTTTCAACCAAAGAAATAAGTCTTCAACGAATAAAATTAATTTTTAACAAATTAGTCGATTTTTTAACCATGAAGATTAATTTACAACCAAAAAGACGCATTTTCGACAAAATACAATTGAAACCTGAAACTTAAAACCAAAGAAAAAACTAATATTCAACATAAAAATTTAATTTTTAACAAAATAGTTACGTTTTTGAACAAAGAGATAAATTTTCAACTAATAAAATTAATTTTTAACAAAGAACTAAATTTTTAACCAATAAAATTTATTTTCTACAAAAAAGACGAACTTAAAAAAAAACCACATGAATTTTCAATTTAATAGTTGAGTTTTTAATTAAAAACGACTGGTTTTTAACTAAAATTGTAATAGTGAAAATATTCATTTAAAAGAATTAAAAACAAAAAAAAATGAATGTTCAACCGAACAGAAAAACGTAATTTTTATCCAAAATTGTTAAATTTTCTATCATAGAAATGAATCTTCAACTAATAAAATTAATCTTTAACTAATTAGTTCAACTTTCAACCAAATAGCCGAATTTTGAACCAAGAAGATTAATTTTTGCCCAAAAAAGACGAATTTTCCACAAAGTACATGAATTTTCAATCAAATAATTGAATTGTTCGCTATAATAATAGAATTTTTAACTAGAAACGACTAATTTTCTACAAAACGGTTCAATTTTGCATACAAAAATATGAATTTTCCACAAAATAGTTAAATTTTTAACCAAAAACGGAATAGTGAAAATATTCAGTTAAAAAAATTAATTTTCAACCCCAAAAAAACAAATTTTCAACTAAAAAACGTAATTTGTAGGCAAAATGGTTAAATTTTCAACCAAAGAAATTAATTTTTATTCAAAAAATTATTCTAATAGAATTTTTAACCCAAAAATACTTCAACTTTCGACCAAGTAACTAAAATTTCAACTATAAAATTAATTTTCTGCCAAAAAGGCGATTTTTTAATAAAATGCATGAATTTTCAAAAAAAAAAAAAAAAGTATAAGTTTTTAATCAAATAATTGAATTGTAGACTATAATAATATAAATTTTAACGTAAAAAGATTAATTTACTACAAAACAGTTGAATTTTGCACACGAAAATATGAATTTTTAACGAAATAGTTACATTTTTAACCAAAAAGATCATTTTTCAACTAATAAAAATTAATTTTTAACAAAGTAATTCAACTTTCAACGAATGAATTAATTTTTAACGAAGAAGATTCATTTTCGACCAGAAAAAAGAACTTTCAATCCAATAATTGAATTTTCTGTCCATAAAAACGAATTTTCAACCAAAAATGGAATAGTTAAATGTTTAGAGAACAAATTAATTCTCAAGTAAACATAGGCGAATTAAAAAAAAATTTTTAACTGAAGAAACGAATTTTTAAAAGAAAAGAATATTTTTCTGTATACAAAGAAAAAACAATTTCAATCAAATTGGTGAATTTTTACGTCAAAAAGGCGATTTTTTCGAACAAAATAGTTACATTTTCTATCGAAATAGTTGGATTTTCAAATAATGAATCTTAAACTGGAATAGATTAATTTTTTCATTCAAAATTAATTTAAATAAATATAAACGAATTTTCAACAAAATAGTCCAATTTTTAAACGAAGAGAGAATTTGGAACTAATATTATGAATTTTTAACACCAAGAAATTAATGTTAAACCAAATATATAAATTTTCAACTTAAAAATATAAATTATCAACCAGGGAAAAACGAATTTATGTAAAAAAAAGTTGATATTTTAACAAAGAAAGAATTTCTAGTCAAGGGAGGAAAAAATGATAAACAAATTTTTGAAATGTCAACATCAAAAAGACGAGTTTTCAACCAAATAAGATTTTTTTTTAGTCAAGAAAGAACAAATTTTCAAAATTTTCATCTAGAAGATATAAATAATCAACCAAGAGGAAACGAATTTTCAATACAAGAATTCAATTTCTAACCAAGAAAGATTTTTCAGTCAAGAAAGAAAAAAATGTCAACCAAATTGTTGAAGATTCATAAATATAGTTAATTTTCAATGAATTAATTAAATTTTTAACCAAAAAAAGATGAATAGTCTATAACTAAAAATATAATAGTTGACATTTACAAGCAAAGAGATAATGCAACATTTTAGGCCCTGCGAAGATGATACTTATTTTTTAAATGTAATAAAATTAATATTTTATGTTTTTTTTTTTACATTTCTTATATAATTTTGTAAATGTTTAAAAAAAGCTTGATATGTAATAATTTATGATTTATTTTTTTGTTCAGGAAGAACAAGTCTTAGTCCCTCTTCCGATGGGCAGAATAGCTTCATTTTACTATTTGTCACATCAAACGACTTTGATGTTCAAAGAAGCGTTAAAAGACAATCTGTCTGTTGAGCAGTATCTAAGAATTATGTGTAATGCCCACGAGTACGATCAATTTCCCGTAAGGCACAACGAAGATCTACTGAATGAGTAAGCTTTATTCATTTATTTTTATTAATTCAATTTATTAATTCAATCGAGTCAATGAAATTACTTAAATTATATTAATTATTTTAAAAATTATAAATTTATAAATGATAATTATATAATATATCAATTATAATGATTATAAATTATATATGTAAATTATAAATTTAAATTATTTAATTATCTGGATCCAGTCGTAGCATAATTTATCTCCTTTTTTAATATATTCCAAGAACTTTTTTAAAAATAGATTTCAATCATTTGAAGGGATTCCAAAGGATTTTAAAAGAGTTTAAGGTTTTTTTTTTTAAATTTGAAATATTTTTCTAGAGCTTGAAAAATATTTGATAGAATTTGAAATATTTTAGGGTATTTTAAAAAGATTCTAGGGAATTTTTAATTTATTTCAATCATTTGAAGAGATTTCAACGGATTTTTAAGATTTTTTAGAGCCTTTTTATTTAATTCCAAAGAATTTTCAAGAGCTTTCAAAAGTTTTATGGTATTCTGAAAGGTTTGTAATATTTTCGGGTATTTTAAAATGTTCAAAAGAATTTGTTTTGAAAGGCTCCAAAGAATTTTACAATTGATTTTAATATTCTGTAGATATTTCCGATGATTCTGAAGAATTTGAAATATTTTAGGGAATTTGTAATATATTTCATTAATTTGAAGTGATTTCAAAGTATTTGAAATATTTAAGTGCATTTAAAAATATTCCATGAAATTTTTAAGAGCTTTAAAATAGTTTCAAGGAATTAAAAAAAAAAATTGATTAAGGATTCGTAAAATTTGAGTTTTTTTTTCAATTCTAAGGTAGTTTAAAATATTCCAATGTAATTTTGATTTAAATGTTTTTTAAGGAATTTCAAAGATTTTGAAATATTTAGGATATTTTAAAAGATTCCAAGGAATTTTACAATTGATTTTAATAACCTGAAGGAATTTCAGATTATTCTGAAAGATTGAAATATATTTTGATTATTTTAGAAAATTCCCAGGACTTTTTCATAGATTTCAATAATTTTCTGGGATTTCAAAGTATGCTAAATTGAAAAAAATATCAAAGTAATTGAAATACTTAAGTTTATTTGAAAAGATTCCAAGTCACTTTTAATGTATTTTAATAATTTGATGGGATTTCAAAGGGTTTGTAATATTTTAGAGTATTTTGAAAGATTGTAAGGACTTTTAAATTGATTTTTAAAGTTTCAAGGAATTTAAATAAATTCGTCATATTTTTAGTTTTATTTTTCAAAGTCGAAGTAATTTTCAAGAACTTTCAAAAATTTGATGGGATTCTGAAAGATTTGAATTATTTTAAGGTTTTTAAAAAGATTTCAAGACATTTTTAATTGATTTCAATCATTTAAAGGTATGTCAAAGGATTTTAAAGACTTTAGGGTATTTTTTGAAATTCCAAGAAAATTTCAAGAGCTTTAAAAAGTTTAAATGGACTTCAAAAGATTTCAAACTATTTGTAATATTATAGGTTTTTTTTTATATTCCGAGTAATTTTCAAGGGCTTTCAAAATTTCAATAGATTCTGAAAAATTGAAATGTTTTTAGATTATTTTAGGAGATTCCAAGGAATCTTTCATTGATTTCAATAATTTAATGGAAATTCCAAGAGTTTGTAATAGTTATGCGGATAATTTAAAAAGATTCCAAAGATTTTTTAATAGATTGTAATCATTTGAAGGGATTTCAAAGGATTTTAAAGACTTTTTAGGGTATTTTTTGAAATTCCAAAGAATTTTCAAGGAATTCTAAAAGATTTTAAATATTTTAGGGTATTTTAAAGGATTCTAATGAGTTATTAATTGATCTCAATAAATTGAAGGGAATTTCGAAGATTTTAAACGATTTGAAATATTTTAGGGAATTTCCAATCGATTTCATTAATTTAAAGTGATTCCAAAGTATTTAAAATATTTAAGGGTATTTTTAGGAAAAATCAAGGAATTTTCAAGGGATTCTTAAATATTTGAAATTTTTTAGGGTATTTTAAAAGACTCCAAGGAATTTTTAATTGATTTCAATCATTTGAAAGGATTCCAACGGATTTTAAAAGACTTTCAGGTATTTATTAAAATTCCAAGGAATTTTAATAAATACCTTAAAAAGTTTCAAAGGATTTTTCACATTTGTGAGGTTTTTTTTTTTTTAATTCCAAGGAATTTTCAAGAACTTTGAAAAATGTCAGTGATTCTTAAGGATTTGATTTATTTTAGGGTATTTAAAAATATTCCAAGGAATTTTTTATTGATTTTAACGATTTGAAGGGATTTTAAAGACTTTAAAGTATTTTTTAAAATTCCAAGGAATTTTCAAAAGCTTTAAATAGTTTCAAGGGATTGTAAAAGATTTCAAAGAATTCGTAATATTTCAGGGTTTTTTTTTAATTCCTAGGTATTTGCAAGACCATTAAAATATTTGTTAGAGATTCTAAAAGATTTGAATTATTTTTGGGTAGCCTAAAATATTCCAAGGATTTTTGTATGTATTTAAATTTTTTACAGGAATTTCAAAGGTTTTAAGTATTTAGGATATTTTAAAAGACTTCCAAGAATTTTACAATTTACTTCAATAATCTGAAGGAATTTCAGAAGATTCTGAAGGATTTGAAATATTTTATGGAATTTGTAATATATTTCATTAATTTAAAGTGATTTCAAAGTATTTGAAATATTTAAAGTTATTTTTTAAGAATTGCAAGGAATTTTCAAGAGCTTTTAAAAGTTGCAAGGAATTTAAAAGAAAATTTAATTCAAGGGATTGTAAAAGTTTTGAATTATTTTAGGGTAGTTTAAAAGATTCTAATAAAATTTTGATGGATTTCAATGTTTTGAAGGGATTCCACAGGGTTGGAAATATTTAGGATATTTTAAGAATTCAAAGAATTTTGCAATTTATTTAAAAAATTTGAAGGATTTTCATAATATTTTAAAGTATTTCAAATATTTTATGGAATTTGTAGTATATTTTCATTATTTTAAGTAATTCTAAAGTATTTTACAATTTTGTAATGATACAATTTTGTAATATTTCAGGGTATTTAAAAAGTTGCCAAAGAGTTTTTGATTGATTTCAATTTTTTATGGGATTTAAAAGGTTTTGAAGTGTTTAGGATATTTTAAAACACTCCAAAAAAGTTTACAATTTATTTAATTAATCTGAAGGAATTTCAGAAGTTACTGAAGCATTTGAAAATATTTTAGGGTATTTTTAATAGATTTTAATCATTTAGACTGATTCCAAAGTATTTGAAATATTAAAGCGTATTTAAAAAAAAAATGCAAGGAATATTCAAGAGATTTAAAAACATTTGAAGAGATTTCAAAAGATTTTCACGAATTTCAATAATTTGACGGAAATTATAAAAAAAAAGCATCGGGATTTGAAGAATTTCTTAAAATTTGAAATATTTTTAAGGAGATTATAGGACCTATAAGGTTTTAGAATATTTTAAAATATTTTACGGGATTTTACACGATTTGTGCTGATTTTAATGATATTAAAGCACTTAAGGTATTTTAATAAATTTTCCAGTATTTCTGAAAATATCAGATTTCATAGAATTTCATACTATTTTAATGGATATCAAAGAAGTTGTTAACGAAGAGTGGGAGATTTTCCAATATTTTTTGCAAATAATTTAAATTCATTTACAATTAACTCTGAATTTTTATTAATTTATCCTTCATTCTTTTAAATTCCTTGGAATTATCTTGAATTATTTTCAATTTACTTGAATTTTTATGAATTTAATCTAGTTCTAATTTTTTTCAAATTTCCTTTAATTCAGTTCAATTTTACCACAATAGATGGGATTTTTCGGATTTTTTTTATTTTTTCCTATTCGTTTGATTTCACTGGACATCTTATAAATTTCATCGAATTATTTGAAATTCAAATGAACTCGACGTAAAATGAAATAATTTTTACCATCCCAAAATTCTCTTTATATGAAAATTAATTGAATTAATTCGATTTTAAATTCTATAATAGGGAACTAGCAAAATTGTGTCGATATCAAGTTGATCGGCTTACCTACGATTCTCCAAACACAAAAGCCTTTCTGCTCATGCAAGTACACTTTTCAAGACTGCCGGTACCTTGTGCGGATTACACTACTGATCTCAAATCTGTACTGGATCAGTCAATTAGAATTCTGCAGGTAAGTGTAATATAATTATAGATGAATAATGGAAAAACAAGGTTGCTATAAAATCCCAATTTCAAAATTCCCTCACCTTTTTATTATTATTATTATTATTATTATTTTAGTTATATTTAATAAATTTATTAAATTTTTATTAATATTTTATTAGTTTTGAATTTTCCCTGGACTTTATAAATTTTTCTTTGCTGTATAAAAAGAACTTTGCACCTAGTCGATCAATAATGTTAATGTATAAAAATGATTATTTATACATTTATTTTAAACACTTTTATTGAAGAGAATTTTATAAGGGGCCTTCCGCAAATTAAGTATAAAGTACATGAATTTTCAACCAAATATTAATTAAAACATGAATTAATTAACATTAATTAAAACAATTAATTTTCAACGCAAAAAGAAAAATTTTATGCAAAAAAAATATCAATTGTGAACAAAAAAAAGTTAAATTTGAACCCCAAAAAAGACGAGTTTCTAACAAAATAAATGAGTTTCCAACAAAAAATATAAATTGTCAATCAAATATTTGACTTTTCAACTCCAAAAGATAAATTTTCAAGCCAAAAAGATATTTCTGCAAAATCTTTGGGCTTTAAACCCAAAAATATGAATTTTTACAAAAAAGTTCAACTTTCAACTAAAAAAATATGAATTTCAAAAACAAAAAGGTAAATGGATGAATGAAATTTTCGGTTTAAACAATTAATTTCCAAGGCAAAAAGAAGAATTTTCTGCAAAATATTTGAGTTTTAAACCCAAAATATCATTTTTAATAAAAAAGTTTAATTTTCTATAGAAAAAAGACGAGTTTTCAACAATATAAATGGAATATTGCAATTTTCCCTTTAAAAAATGAATTTTGAACTAAAATTATGAATCTTCAAAAACTAAAAAATTGCTAACCAAACAGTTGAATTTTCAAACCAAAAGTAAAAAAAGAATACCAATTTTTAACAAAACGCGGAAATTTTTGACGAAAGACAGTTCAATTTTCAACTCAAAAAATTAATTTTCCACACAAAATATGGAATAGTTCAATTTTCACTTAAGGAAATTAAATTTTAACAAAAATTATGAATTCACAACAACAAAAAATCGAACCAAAAAGTTGAATTTTCAACCCAAAAGAATAAGTTTTTTACCCAAAAATACAATTTTTTAACAAAATAGGAGAATTTTCAACTAAAAAAAAATCAAGTTTCAACTAAAAATATCATAACTCAATTTTAAAATGCAAAAATATATGTTCAACCAAAAGAACAACGTATTTCCCACAAAATAGTAAAATTCCGGTCCAATAATAGAATTGGTCGATTATCAGTAAAAAAATTAATTTTCAATTAAATAAAATATTTTTTCAAGCAAATAGCAAAATTTTTAACCATCAAGACCACACTTTTATTAAAAAAGATTAGTTTTTGGCAAAAAATCGAATAGTTTAATTGTCATTTAAAGAAATGAATTTTTACTAAAATGAGAAATCGTCAACCAAACAAATAAATTACATACTTACGAAACAGTTGCACTTTCAACCCAAAAGGTTAATTTTCTAAAAAAAAAAAAGACAAATTTTCAACAAAATACCTGATTTTTTACATTATTTTTTGAATATTGCCCAAAAAAAGATTAGTTAAATTATCTACAAAAAAAAAATGATAAGAAACCAGTTAAATTTTCATCCGAAGAAATGAATTTTTAACAATAAATTAAGTTTAATTCTAAAACTTTATTTAATAATTGAAAATGGTGAAACCTGCAAAATTGTAGAAAAATTAAATTGGTAGGAAATAATTAATTTTTTACCAGATAAAATAAATTTACAATGAAACAGTTCATTTTTCAACTAAAGATATGCATTCACAACTAAGAAGATTATTAAGTTTCCATGAAAAAAGATCAATTTTCGTTAAAAAAATATGAGTCAAGTTTTTAGTGAAAATATTATTTTTTAATAAAAGAAACTACTTTTTAACCATAAAAACGAAATTTCAATAAAAAAGATAAATTTTTAACAAAGAAGATTAATATTCTATCACAAAAAAATTTTTTTAAAAATAATACAGAAATTTCTCACGAAAAAAATATTTGTTAACAAATGAATTAAACCTTAAACAAAAAACGGCTTTTTAACTAAAGTTATGAATTATCAACCACTTCCACTTTCAATTAAGTAGTTACATTTTTAACCAAAGAAGATGAATTTTCAAAACTAAACCAAAAAAAAAAAAAAACGAATTTTCAATAAAATCTAACCGAATAGTTGAACTTTCAATCCATAAGAATAAATTTCTACACAAAAATGCAAATTGGAACTTACAAAAAAAAAGATAAAGTTTCAACCATAAATAGAGTAATTCAATTCTAGTAACAAAAATAAATAAAATATTTTTTTCAATGAAATAGTAAAATTTTCAACTCAGAAGATTAAATTTCTTTAAAAAACGATTAATTTTTCACAAAAAAATTGAATAATTTAATTTTGTTTTAAAGAAATTAATGTTTAATACAAGAATTTTCATTTGAAACAAAAAAGATATATTTCTAAATTTTCAGTTAATAAAATGAATTTTTTACAAATAAAAAAACTAATTTATAACATAGTAGTTACATTTGCACCCAAAAAAAATGATTTTTTAATTTAAAACAATTAAATTTTAAACTAGAAAGATTAATTTGCTACTAAACGAATTTTCAATAAAAAAAACATTCGAAATTACAATACATTTTCAATTAAATAGTTCAATTTTCAACTAAAGAGATAAATTTTTAACCAAGCAATTGCGATTTTGATAGAAAAAGATCAATTTTCGACAAAAAAATGTTGAGTTGAATTTTATTGAATCAGAGAAATTAATTATTTATCAAAAAGACTAATATTGTGTAACAAAAGTTTTCAGCCATGCAGTTGAATTTTCAACCAATAAAATATTTGTTAACAAAATAATTAAATTTTTAACAACAAAAGTGTTTTTTTTACTAAAATGATGAATCATCAACTAAAAAAAATGAATTTTCAATTAAGTACTTCCACTTTCGAATAATTAGTTTAATTTTCATCCAAAAAGGTGAATTTTCAACAACAAAAAAAGTAATATTTGATATTTCTACAAAAAAAGTTTTAATTGCAACCAAAAACAGGTGAATTCAACCGAAATAGATTAATTTCCAAACAAATAGTTGTGATTTTTAACCAAAAAAGATACAATTTTAACCAAAATAGATGAATTTTCAAGCAAAAAAATTCAATAAACTTATCTTCAAATTTAGTTTATCGAAAATTGCCTGACTTTCCCCAGATTGGTTTTAAATTCCCTGGCTTTTCCTGATTTTCTGGAATTCCCTGATTTTTAGCAATCCTGAAAAATGTGCTTTCGGTAACCTAATATCTGAAATATAATATAAAAATATATGAATAATTCGTGCAAATACATAACTTGAATTTAAATGACATTTACTAAGTTATTTTAATTTCAAGTCGATACCTTATAAAAGTGTCAATTGCTCTGAAAACAAAATCGAAAAGTAAGAAAAATGTTTTAAAAAAAAATAAACTGAATGCGAATTTTTTGTATCAATGAAATATTATTTAAAATTTCAGGCAATGATAGATAGATATTTATTTATTTTTCAAGCCAACGGCCTTGAAAAATTGGACTTGGTTTACATTTCTTTTTCTTATCCATTCACTCTTGCATTCAAGGATTTTTTTTGACAACTAAAACAAAATAGAATCTCTATATGGATTAATAGTAACAATAATGGTGCTCTATACACTCATATTATAGATTTCTCTACTTATCTAGAGTTAATTACATCCTCTTTTCGCTTTTCCAAAATCCTTAACCAATTACACACATTCTTATTGCCTGCCCTACCATTTAACATTTCTTCAATTTCTAAATTTGGTCTATCTATTAATTCGCAGTCTCTAATTAAATGTTCCAGTGTACCTTTTTCTCTTTTACATAAAGCGCACATCTGACTTCCTTCGTCTAACCAATATCTAGATTTTTCCTCTAAATTGCCACATCTCGCCCTAGCTATTAGTTTGTGACTTCCTTTGTTTCCTACCCTACACAAATATTCTGCTTTTAAGGGCATGCGACACAGTGGAATTCCTACATTACCAACCTCTTTTTTCTAATGAACAAAATTTTTTTTTGAACCATAGAACTTTTTTTGTAAATCAAATATCGAACTCAAAATTTCAGGAGAGCATTAGAAGACATTATCCTACGTTTATGTA
>NC_046660.1:28001043-28005051 GCF_010883055.1 Belonocnema kinseyi
GGTAAAAAAATCCAAAAAAATACGTTATAGGTTTTTGGAGTCGCTAATTACGAATCTGGCATCCGCTGAACTCTATCGCTTCAGGTTCAAGGTCATTTGAAGTTCAAATCGAGAAAAAACGGTAAAAAAATATGTTATAGGTTTTTGGGGTCGCTGATTACGAACCTGGTGTCCGCTGACCTTTATCGCGTAATCAGCGACCCCAAAAACCTATAACATATTTTTTTAAAATTTTTTTACCGTTTTTCTCGATTTGACCTTCAAATGACCTTGAACCTGAAGCGATAGAGTTCAACGGATGTCAGATTCGTAATTAGCGACTCCAAAAACCTATAACGTATTTTTTTGGATTTTTTTACCGTTTTCTCTCGATTTGACCTTCCAATGACCTTGAACCTGACGCGATAAAAGTCAAAGGACGCCAGATTTGTATTCGGCGACCCCGAAAACCATAGAAAACCCGAGTTAACCTCAGAATACATGTTTAAGAGTGTCAAATCTCTCGAAAATACAGTTGGTGGGTAGTGGTGTTTCCTATATTTGTAGGGGGGGTGGAGTGGCTGGGGGGTGGAGGGTAGTCCGTTTAGCGTGCAATCGACTCGGGATACTTGTAAGATACTACCATGATTTTTTCAGATTTTTTGGTCCAAAAATAAATTAGGCCAAAAACCGGCCTTACCGACCCTCCCCCTTTATATTTCCAATCATCTTTTTAGTTGAAAATTTAACTGTTTGGCTAAAAATTAACTTCTTTGTTGAAAATTTATATATATATATATATACATTTTTTTGTTGTAAAAATGAAACTTTTTTTGTAGAAAACTTACCTTTTTGGCTTGAAAATTCAGCAATTTTGTTTAAAAAATTGGACCCTCGTCTCAAAAATGGTGTTAAAGTAAATGAAAATAACATGGTTTATAAATCCTGATACTTATTTATTAAATTTTACAAGAGTACTATGAATAAATATTAAATTGAATCAATCTCGCATCAATGTAAACTGTACAAGGTTTGAATATAAATAGGGCGCCAAAATTTATAACATAGATGCCGTACAAACGCATAGAAAATTAAATTATCTTTCAGGAATTACGTTCAGATTAAATTCGTACTGTTGATCCAGACCCATGTAGCAGTCTGATATTATATACAAGGTCAGCTTCATGCGACCTGAAATACCAATTTTTTTAATTATTATTAACTTTTATAAATTAATTATAATTTACATAATGACATATATGGTAGGCAAACGATACAGTAGAAACCTGCAAAAACTACTTTAATCTAGTCAACATTTTAGAGTAAAATTACGAATTATAAAAATTATAATTAAATCCAGAATTATCACAGTTATCCAAATAAATGTAGGTGCGATCTAAGAAACCATAACTGAATTAAATGATTAATTAATAAAAAAATTAATGTTAAATTTCGGATAAATATATTTTTTTTAACAAGAAAAAATCCGCCTCAGCCCGGATTTGAACCCAGAACGCCACCATCCAAATCCGGGCTGAGGTAGATTTTTTCTTGTTCTTTAAAAATAATTTGCCAAATTATAAGATTGAAATTAGCATTAATTGAAAATTTTTTAATTCGGTCGCTAAAATCTTTGAATCTTTATAACATCTTTCAAATATAGATTTGAATTGAATGAAGAATTATCTAGGCCTATGAGGACTAGGTTTAGGGCACCCAACAAAAGGTTTAATTTCTTAATTTTACAAAGGCTACGACACAATTTTAAACCTTTTGCAGGACAAGATTCTGCCATAAATTTTCATTTATTTAAAAAAAAATGTGTAGACATTTTTAGGTCTGCAAATGAATTTTCTTCGTTTTCGATAGATGAAAGTTACAAATTTAAGGCTGTAAACATCTTTCACATCTACAAAGTATTTGTCATTTATTAAGCATCAAATTCTTAAATTTTATCAGTTTATGTTAATTTAATTGCCGCGAATAGATGAATTAAAAACTCGATGAAATCGGTGAGCAAAAGTTATAAAAACGGAAAACTGTAATTTAGAAAATTAAATCACTTTAATCTTTTTTGGACAAATTATAGGTAAAAGTACATTTTTAAGTACTCAAACAATCTTTCAACTTTATAATATGTCTATTTTCGGTTTATTTTATTAAATTTTTTTTATTGATTTGAATTTATTTGTACAAAATTTAACTATATTGTTAAAAAATCATGTTTTATGGTCAAAAATTCAATTGTTTTGTAGAAAATTGCTTAGTTTTTATTTTAAATTAATCTTTTATAGTAAAAAAAGTCTTTTATTTATTATTATTTATTCTTTTTAGCTGAACATTCAACTATTATGGTTGATAATTAATTTTTTGTTAAAAATTCATATTTTTGTATTGAAAATTCAACAAAAATATCTCTTACTTGTAATTCCACTACTTTTAAACAAAAATTTTTTCAGGATTTTTAAATGCATCTGTTTTAGTAGAAATTTATTCTTTTTTTGGTTAAAAATTCAACTGTTTTTTTGATAATTATTATTATTTTTTTTGTTGAAAATTCATCAATTTATTTTAAAATTCATGTATTTTATTTTGAAATCGTCTTTTCAGTAGCTAATTCATCTTCTTGATTGAAAAATTGTTTTTTGTTTTGTTTGCTTTAAAATTCATCTC
This sequence comes from Belonocnema kinseyi, assembly GCF_010883055.1. Classification (NCBI taxonomy): domain Eukaryota; kingdom Metazoa; phylum Arthropoda; class Insecta; order Hymenoptera; family Cynipidae; genus Belonocnema; species Belonocnema kinseyi. The sequence goes on from NC_046660.1 coordinate 28,003,696, forward strand.
TTTTGGTAGAAATTCCATCTTTTTTGCGTGAAATGTCAAATACTACATTTTTTGTTAAGAATTCAAATTTTCGTTTTGAAAATTTAACTATTTGCTTAAAAATGCTGTTTTTGGTTGAAATTAAATTTTTTTTAATTAAAAATTCACCTTTTTGGTTTAAAACTTTATCAATTTTAGTGAAAATTTTATATTTTTTGGTTAAAAATGAAACTGTTTGATTGAAAACTAGTTCTTTTGTTAGAAAATTCATTCACTTAGTTGAAAATTCATGTCTTTTATTGTAAATATGTATTTTCGATTGCTAATTAATCTTCTTGGTTGAAAATTAGTTTTTTTTGTTTGTTTTGAAATCCATTTTTGCGTGAAATTTCAACTATTAGATTTTTTGTTAAGAATTAAAATTTTCGACTAGAAAAAGTAACTATTTGGTTGAATATGCAACTGTTTTTGATTGAAATTTAATTTTTTTAAATTAAAAATCGAACCATTTGATTAAAAATTCATCATTTTGGTTTTAAAATTCATCTGTTTTAGTTGAAATTTAATTTTTTTTGTTAAAAATGAAACTGTTTAGTTGAATTTTTTTTTTAATTCATCCATTTCGTTGAAAATAAATGTCTTTTATTGTAAATTCGTCTTTTCGATAGCTCATTAATCTTCTTAGTTGAAAATTAGATTTTTTGTTTCGTTTTAAATTTCATGTCTATCGGTAGAAATTCCATCTTTTTGTGTGAAATATCAAAAATCACATTTTTATTGAAAATTTAAGTATGTTTTGTTTTTGAAAATTCATCTTTTTAGGATTAAAATTTAAATATTTGGTTAAACATTCGACTATTTTGTTAAAAATTTAATTATTTTTTTAAAAGAATTTTATTACTTTGATCAAAAAAATTTTTTTTTGACAATAATTCAACTTTTTTGTTGAAAAATGATCATGGATTTTAAAACTCATATCTTTTATTAGAAATTCAATCTTTTTTGCTTAAAAATGAAACTGTTTGATTGAAAATTAATTTTTTTGGTAGAAAAATTCGTTTTTTGTTTTGAAATTTATCTCTTTTGGTAGAAATTTCATGATTTATGTGTGAAATATCAACTATTGGATTTTTTGTAGAGAAATCAAATTTTCGTCTTGAAAATTTAAATAATCACTTGAATATGCACTTTTTTAAGTTTGAAATTAATGTTGTTTTTAATTAAAAATTCAATCATTTAATTAGAAATCCATATTTGTAGGTTGAGAATTTATCTACTTGGCTAAAAATTGAACTATTTTATTGAAAATTTTTCTCTTTTTTTATTAAATGTTAGCTAATTGGTTGTTAATTCAACTGTCGAGGCTAATAAATAATT
>NC_046660.1:28005151-28013763 GCF_010883055.1 Belonocnema kinseyi
CATTTTTTGACGAAAATTCAACTTTTTTGTTGAAAAATGACCTTGGATTTTAAAACTCGTATATTTTAGTAGAAATTTAATCTTTTTTGCTTCAAAATGAAAATGTTTGATTGAAAATTAATTTTTTTGGTTGAAAAATTCGTCAATTTAGTTGAAAATTCGTTTTTTTGTTTTGAAATTTATCTCTTTTAGTAGAAATTCCATGTTTTTTGTGTGAAATATAAACTATTGCGTTTTTGTAGAGAATTCAAATTTTCGCCTTCAAAATTTAACTATTTGCTTGAATATGCAACTGTTTTTGGTTGAAATTGAATTTTTTTAAATTAAAAATTCAAACATTTAATTCGAAATTCATCTTTGTAGGTTTGAAATAAGCTAATTCAAAATCTAAAAATTTAGGTTTAAAATTTTAATATTTGATTAAACATTCAACTATTTTGTTAAAAATTCAATTTATTTAATTAAAAAATTTAACTATTTTGATAAAAAGTAATTTTTCGTTGTTGACAAATCAACTTTTCTCTCGAAAATTCGTCCTCTTGGATTGAAAATTTATCTTTTGCGGTAGAAAAGTATTTTTCTTGTTATAAAAATAATTAAATTTTAGGTTTAAAGGTTTTTAGGTTTAAAGGTTTTTAGGTTTAAATTTTGGTAAAAAGTAATTAAGTTTTGGTCGAAAATACAACTGATGTTGAAAATTTGTCCTCTTGGATTGAAAATTTATCTTTTATCGTAGAAAAGTATTTTTCTTGTTATTAAAACTAAGCAGAGAATTTTTCAAATCAAGTTCTTTGACTAAGCGAAATATTCATACAAATTTATTTTAAATAAAATAAAATTTACATTATTTCTTCGATAAAAATGTGCAAAATTCTAAAATAAAAATGTGCAATGGGCATCCTGACTAGGGCAGTCAACAAAAATTGACATTCAAACAGAGGGCCTGAAAAATTCCATAATATTACCAAGGGCAAATTTTCCTTTTCGGAAAAATGAGATTCACACGTTTTTGGGATTAAATTTAGTTTGCAGGATATTATCAGAATTTTATGAGGAATTTTCAACGAATAATAGAGCCGCAAAAATGCCCCTAAAAACTATAAAAAAAAAAAAAAAAAATCCCATAATATGAACAACTGTATCGCTTACGCGCGACACTAAATCTCTCAGCTTAAAAAGAAAAAAAAAAAAGAAAAAAATAACATACCGTTAAAAGGTGGAGCAGTGAATTGCAATTGGTTGCTTCGTCTCGGGCCACTGATACCCGAAACTCTCTTCAAGGCCAACAATTCTCTCTGGCTGATATCACCCAAAATTAAAAACCAGCCTTCGTCCTTTCCACGGAGAAAGCAGGGAGAGTGAGCCTTCAAATTGGAGGTACGATTTTTTCGACTCATTGTCACGCTCAAGGTGTAATCTCGATTCTCATAAATGTCTGTGCACTTGTTCGACTTGGTTTGAAGACTGACGATTTTCGAATCGTTCTCTTCCTCGCCAGATCCCTGGAGAGCCACCTCGATATTTATTATAGGCATCTCCTTCAGGACTTGATGGATCTAAAATTCAGATTAAAAAGCTTCTCTGTTGTAAACATAAAAAACAACCAAAACAAAAATAATAATAATAACATATGGGTAATATTCACGCAACTGTACACCTTTGGGACTTCGGCTTTTAGGCATAGAAAAAAGTCTTCTTTGAAATAAGTCTATCTCTCCAAAAATATTTACACTCGATCGCATAAAAACTATCCAAAAAGGTCAGCTCCGTAATTGTCTCAAATTAAAATATTGTGTGCAAATCCATCACATATATTTCATTAAGTTAATGTTACCTTCCAGAGTGAACTATTATTTAACCCTTCGAGTACACACCTATTTTTACGAAAATCTTCTACACACTGGGTCAAACTAACCCTGTTCACTTTTTGGTTGACTAACTTCATAACTAATAAACTTTTTTACTTACAAAAATGTATAGGTATACTTTCAAGTATGTTAAAGTAATTTGTAAGTCTTATAAGTGTATTTAAAATCTTTAACATACTTAAAAAAGTTCAAAAAAAAATATTTGTGCAAAAAATGAAGTTTTATGCAAAAAATTAAAACTTTTTTTAATTTTAATATTTTTAGCTAAGAATTTATAAGAATATTCTTAAAGTATGTCTAAATAAGCACAAAGTCGACATCTTACTCTTTTCTCTAGTTGTGGCCATGTGTCCTTGCACAAAATTTCAAAACAGTTTTTGTCACTTTTTTCACTAACAAAAGTTTCTAATTGATGAAAAAGAAAAATCAAAATTTTCGTAAATTCGACGTTGAGTACACACATGGGTCACCATGACCCTGCTTCGATTTCAATCGCTTTTCAACGACGATTGATAACTAGACACGCTACAGAAACTGTCTAAAACTTTGGTCGGGACATAATAATATACTTATAAGGCTACCGCAATTTTTTCAAACGCCTGAACTCTATTTTTGGTCAAAATCAGTGACAGGGTTAAAATGACCCAGTGTGTACTCAGAAGGTTGAATACGAAATTATGCGGCAGCTGGGACGGTTTATTTACAAAACAGTTACAATTATAGTCCAGAAACAAACTGCCGGTATGCGGAAAAAAGAAATGGGAAAAATGTTTAAAAAATCCATTGATTTCCGTAAAACTGGATCGAATTCAGAGATATTTAAGACCAAAGAGACGAATTCAATGAAATTCATAAAAATTGAAGGCGAAATAAAAAAAAATTAAATGAATTTAAAACAATTTGAAAAAAAAAAACCTAATTGAATTTAGTAACTTTGAAATAAGCTTAGAAAATTCAAGAGAACTCAAAAAAATTTTAAGAAATGATCAAAAATTTAAGGCGAGGTTTATAGAATTCAGGATCAACTAAGTAAAAACTTTTTAAAATTAAAAAAAAATGCACTAAATTAAGTAGAATTGAGTGAATTTAGAAGGATTCAAGTGAATTAAAAAAATTCAAAAGAATTTAAAAGAATTCAGGGTGAATTCGAAGAAAAATATTAAAACCTTTGAAACTCTACTAATTTATCATGCTAGAAGTGACTAATGATAACAAAACAATTCAAAATAAATTCAAAAAAATTCAAATGAATTGGATCAATTTTCTAAATAAATAAAAAATTTGATTGATTACAATAAATTTTGAGTGAATTTAGAGAAATTCAAATGAAATGAGAAGAATAAGATGAAATTCATTTTAAAAAAATCAACCTGAATTTAAAAAGCAATCAAGTGGATTGAAAATAAATCAAAGACATGGAAAAATTAATTGAATTGGGTAGAATTGACTGAAAATTTAGGAGAATTTAAAAGGATTTAGGATAAATTAATAAAAATTCAGGGTGAATTACAAATGAATGATAAAAAATATTTGAAAGTCTCTTTAAATCTTCAAAACCCTACGAAATAACTTATGTCTGGTGAAAAATTCTTTGAAATATATTAAAATATTAAAATCCCTTAAAATTTTTTAAATCTCTGTAAATCCCTTGAAATTGTTTAAATCTCTTGAAAATGCCTTAGAATCTTTTAAATTATCAAAAAATATTTCAGTCTTTGAGAGCTTTAAACTACTGAAATAAATTTAAAAATTCTGGGAATCTTTTGAAATTTCCTAAAATATTTTAAATCCCATCAAATTACTGAAATCAATAAAAAATGTGTTTGTAATCTTTAAAAAAAAACCAAAATTAATTTAAATTCTTTGCACTCCTCTGACATTTTTTAAAGATCTTGAAAATGCCTAGGAATTTGAAGAAAAAAAAACATTAAAATATTTCAAATCCTTCAATCATTTTTATCAATTCATTCTCAGGATCAATGAAATTAAAACTTTTAAAAATTAAAAAAAATAAATAAATTGAATTACGTAAACAAAAGTAAATTTATAGAAATTCATGGTGAATTGAAAATCTCTTCAAATCTGTAAAACCCTACAAAATACTTCACTTCTCATGAATAAATTCTTTTAAATTCTCATATTTTCAGAAATTCTAGAAATTTGGTTATCCTTTAATATTTCAAAGCTTTAAAATTACTTCAAATTAATGAAATTAATAAAAAAAATGCTGGGAATCTTTTATAATTCCCTAAAATACTTCAAATTAAAAGCTCCAGAAATGTTTCAAAGAATTCAAGATTATTCGAAAATAGGTATAGACCTAAAATGAATAGTGATTAAACCACTAATTATTTTTTGGAATGAAAAGTGACCAATGTGCTCTTTTTATTTGAAAAAAGTGACTCTTGTATGTAATTTTTGCAAATTCGCAAAAACTTTCCTCTGAAAATCATCTTTTTCGCAATAAATTTAATTATTTGGTTGAAAATTAAAAAATTTTCTTAAAGAGACTTCTTTTTTGATTCCAAAGTCAACTGATTTCTTTAAAAAAATCGTCTTTTTGAGTTAGACATCCAACCCTTTTTGTAGAACATTAAACTTTTGTTTAAGAATTCAGATTTTGTTGCTTATTAACCAACTGAAACCTTTTTTGGAGGAAAAATATTTTTTCTGCAAATTTCTCTTTTTGATTTACATTTTCAAATTTTTTATTTTTAGCATGATGAAAATTTGTCTTTTTGATGTAAAGATTCATTTGTTTTAGAAGAAATTCAATCTTTCTTGAATAAAAATGCAACAGTTGGTTGAAAATTCACCTAATTTAGCTGAAATTATATTATGTTTTGATATAAATAAAACTGTTCGGTTGAAAATTCAACATTTTTGTTAAAAACTCATATTTTTTGGTTGAAAATTCGGCTGTGTTGTTAAATATTTAACTATTTTGTAAAAAAATTACTTTTTGCTTAAATTTAATATTTTGGTGTTGAAAACAGACCTAAAATCTTTTCTGGATTAAAATAAAACTATTTTATTTATTTTTTTGTTGAAATTGTTTTGTTAATTACTAAAAATTCATCTGTTTTAGTACTAAAATTTCATTTTTTTTTAATGGAAATGAAATTTTTTTGGTTAAAAGTTTTTATTCTTTGCCTGAGTATTTAGCTACTTTTATCCAAAGATTTGGTTGAATCACTTTGTTGAGAAATCTTTTTTTCTTCGGAAATTTATATTTTGAGTTGAAAATTCATCTCAAATGTTGAAATTTTATTTATTTTACTGAAAATTTAACTGTTTAGTGGAAAATCCTTTTTTGTTTTAAAATTAATGTTTTAACTGAAAATGTAACTTTTCCAATTTTTTAAAATTCACTTTTTTCAGTTGATAATTCTTCTTTTTTTTGGTAAATAAATTATTGAAAATTCCTATTTTCGGGTTAAAAATTTACCTATATCGATAAAAGTATTATCATTTTTGGTTCAAAATGAAAACTTTTTTTCTCCTAAATTCAACGACTTGATTGAAATTCTTTTTCCTTCTCGACTAAAAAAGGTTTCTTGGTTGAAAATTCATATTTTTCGTTTAAAAATACATTTCATTAGTTGAAAATATAACAATCATGTTGAAAATTAGTATTTTTTGGTAGAAAATTTATTTTTTTGTAAATTAATTTTTTTTTGAAAATTCAACCTATTTCTACAAACTTCGTTTTTTTACTTGCAAATTTAATAATTAGATAGACATTTTTTTCTCTCTTGATTAAATGAAAAATCTTTCTCGGTAAATATATCTCCTTTTAAGTTTAAAAATTCATCTCTTTAATTAAAATTATAAATATTTGGTTGAAAATTAACTTCTTTGTTTAAAATTCAATTTTTTAAATCAAAAATTCAACTTTACGAGTAGATTTTATCATTTAAAAATTTAACAATTTGGTTGACGTTTTTTTTCTCTTTCATGCCTGAAAAATCTTTCTTTGTTGACAATTAACATATTTTGTTAAAAATTCGACTTTTTGGTTGAATTCAACTGTTTTTTTTTTATTTAAAATTAAAATCTTTTTTGTTTCAAATACCAACTATTAAATTTTTCTATGAGAATTCATCTTTTCTGATGGAAAATTCAATTATTTAGTTAAAAATCAACTTTTTTCTTGAAAATTTATATTTTTCTCTTGCAAATTTAACTGTTTTGTAGAAAATTCGTTTTTCTGAATTGAAAATTGAACAATATGGTTGAACTTTTATTTCGACTGAAAAATCTTGCTTGCTTCAAAATTGAACTATTCCGTTTTTGTTTGAAAACTAATCTTTTTTTGTTGAAAATGCATATTTTCTGGCTGCATTCAACTGTTTCTGATTTTAAATAAAAATATTTTTTGATGAAATATCAACTGTGACATTTTAAATTGAGAATTAAAAGTTGAACTCAATTGTTAAATATCTATTGTTTTTATAAAAGATTTATCTTTTTAGCTCAAAATTTACCTACTTTGTTGATAATGGTTTATTTTGTTGTTAAAAATTCATACATTTTGTTGAAAATTCATCGTTTTGCACGTTTTTTTGGCTGCATTCAACTCATTTTGATTTCAAATAAAAATAATTTTTAATAAAAATTTTAATTCATTGGTAGAAATTTGCATTATATTGTTAAAAATATTCTCTTTTTTTCATTGGATATTCATATTTATAGTTAAAAATTTAACTATTTTGTAGTGATTAATTTTTTTTTTTGCTGAAAATTAATTTCTTAATTAAAATTTCATTATTTGGCCAAAAATTCATGTATTTTTTGGAAAATTCAACGTTTTTGCTGTTACACTGTTAAAAATCTTTGTTTTTTTTTCATCGAATAATGATCTGTTTAGTTAAAAATCTGACTTTTTTGTTGAAAATTAATTTTTAAGCTGAAAATCCAGTATTTGGTGGAAAATTCATGTATTGCGTTTCAAATATAAAAATTTAAGTATTTTGATGAAAATTTGCTTTTTTCGGAGAATTCATATTTTATTATTGAAAATTCCACAGCTTGGCAGAACGCTAAGCTCCATTGTCAAACAAATTTATTTTTTATTGAAGATTTGTCTTTTTAGTTAAAAATTTAATTTTTTTTGTTGAGAATTAGTTTTTAATTTCGTTGAAAGTTAATTTTTTAAATGAAAATTCCACTATTTAATTTAAAATACTTCGATTTGGCAGCATTTAACTATTCTTCGCTTTTTTTTTAAATATATTTTTTTGTCTGAAATTACACAATTGCTTGATAGAAATTTGAATCAAATTATTTTTTTAAAATCTTTCATGGAACATTGATCTTTTTAGTTAAAAAATGAACAATTTTGTTGAAAATCACCCTTTTTTGAGAATTCATAATTTTGACTGCATTAAATTGCTTTTGATTTAAAATAAAAATATTTTTGTTTCAAATATCATTTATTTGTTAGAAATTTGAACTAAATTGTTAAAAATCTTCTATTTTTTAAAATAAAAATGTATCGTTTTAGTTAAAAAGGTAACTATTTCGTTGAAACTTAATTTTTTTGAGCGTGAAGAAATTTATATTTTATTATTGAAAATTCAAGAACTTGGTAGAAAGTTGAAGTCCACTGTTAAAAATCTATTTATTATTTTTAATTAATTTTTTTTTTTGGTTCAAATATAAACTATTAAATTTTTCTATCAGAATTTACATTTTTTATTAATAATACAATTGTTTTTTTTTTAATAAGCTTATTTGTTGAAATTTAATTTTGCAATTGAAAAGTCCACTATCAGGTTGAAAATTCATCATTCTGTCTGCATTCGACTGTTTTTGATTTAATATACAAATATTTTTGGTAAAAATATCAATTCTTTGGTAGAAATTTGAATTGAATTGTTGAAAATTCTTACTTTTTTAATTGAATATTAATCTGTTTGGTTAAAAAAAAATAACTTTTTTGTTGAAAATTAATTTCTTAATTGAAAATTCAACTATGTGGTGAAAAATTGATGCTTTTAGTTGAAAATTCATGTTTTTGGTTGAAAATTCATCGTTTTGGCTACATTCAACTGTTTTTATTCTCTAAAAAGTATATATTTTTTGGTTGAAATTACACAATTACTTGGTAGAAATTTGAATTACATTGTTAAAAACCTTTTTTTGTCATAGAATGTTTATCTTTTTAGTTAAAAAATTGTTATTGTTATAAAATTGTTAATTTTATTGTTAAAAATCAAATTTTTTGATTCAAATATAAACTATTAAATTTTTCTATCAGAATTTATATTTTTTATTGAACATACAATTATGTTGTTAAAAAGAAGCTTTTTTGTTGAAAATTCATTTTTAATTTGAAAGTTCCACTATTTGGTTAAAACACAATTATTTGGTAGAAATTTGAATGAAATTGTTCAAAATTCTTTTTTTTTTCATTGAATATTAATCTGTTTAGTTAGAAAAATATCTTTTTTTGTTGACAATTACTATGTGTTGGAAAGTTCATGTTTTTGGTTGAAAATTCGTCGTTTTAGCTGAATTCAACTGTTTTTATCTTTTAAAAATTATATATTTTTTGGTTGAAATTACACAATTATTTGATAGAAATTTGAATCACATTATTAAAAAACTTTTTTTGTCATAGAATGTTTATTTTTTCAGTTAAAAATTTAACTATTTTGTTGAAAATTAGCTTTTTTGGGGATAATTAATTTTTTTAAATTCATCAACTTGGTAGAAAGTTCAATTTCACTGTTAAAAAAA
>NC_046660.1:28013863-28015995 GCF_010883055.1 Belonocnema kinseyi
AAATTACTTGGAATTGAGAAAGAAAAATTATAATATTTACAAATCCTTGAAAATTTCTTGCAATTTTTTTAAGCGTTTAAAAATTTATTTAAATATTATAATATCCCTTGAAGTTCTGTGTAATTCCTTAAAAAAAATTGAAAACCTTTGAAATCCTTTAAAAAGACTAAAATCCACGGAAATTTAATGAAATCATTTTAAAATCGCTTTTATAGTTTTAATTCCCTTCAATTAATTAAAATCCTTAGAAATTCTTTGAAATTTTGTCAAGGTTTTAAAATTTTCTTGGAATCTTTTGAAATATCCAAAAATCTTTAAAATCTCTTCAAATCGTGAAAATCCTTGGAAAATCCGTCATTTTTTTAAATCCTTTAAAATCTTTTGGAAATTTGTAAAGCTCTTTAAAATTCCTTGGAATCTTTTGAAATACCCTACAGTCTTTAAAATCATTCAAAATCTTTTTGAAATTCGTTGAAATTATTTAAAGAAAAATTAAAATATTTCAAAATCCTTGAAAATTCTTTTCAATTTTTTAAAGCTTTTAAAAAATTTTTTTAAATATTATAATATCCTTGAAGTTCACTTAACAATCACTTGTAGTTTTAATTCCCTTCAATTAACTAAAATCCTTAGAAACTCGGAAAATTTGTAAAGGTTTTAAAATTTTCTTGGAATCTTTTAAAATGTCAAAAAATCTTTAAAACTCTTTACAATCCTTAAAATCTTTGAAAAAACCTTAATTTTGTTTAATCATTTAAAGTCTTTTGGAAATTTGCAAAGCTTTTTAAAATTCCTTGGAATCTTTTCAAATACCCTAAAATTCTTTAAAATCATAAAAAATATTTTGAAATTCCTTTAAATGATTTAAAGCTCTTGTAAATTACTTGGATTTGAAAAAAAATTAAAATATTTCAAAATCCTTGAAAATTTCTTCCGATTTTTTAAAGGTTTTAAACATTCCTGTCAATTTTTTTAAATGCCCTAAAATCTTTAAAGTGCTTTGGAATCTCTCGAAATCTCCGAATTCTTGAAATTGATATAAATCTCTTGGAATCTTCTAAAATATATTAAAAATTTTTTTAATCTTTGCAAATACCATAATGAATGAAAATAAATTCAATCCTTGGATCCTTGAATTTCTTTTAATCTTTTAAAAAATCCAGGGAATCTTTTAAAATTATTTAAAGCTCTTGAAAATTGTTTGGAATTGAAAAAAAAACTAAAATATTGCAAAATCATTTGGAATCCCTTCTAACTTTTTAATACTTTTGAAAATTCCTTGGAATTTTTGAAAATATTCTAAAATCTGTAAAGTGATTTGGAATCTTTTAAAATTTCTTCAAATTCTTGAAATCGATTGAAATTTCTTAGAATCTTCTTAAATATATTACAATTTTTTTAAATCTTTGGAAATACCAAAATTAATTAAAATCAATAAAATCCTTGGAAATTCATAGAATTTTTTAAAAATCTTTTAAAATATCTTGGGAATCTTTTAAAATGCCCTAAAATTTTTTTATCTATTCAAATTTTTGTTTAAATTCCTTGAAATTCTTTAAAGCTCCTAAAAATTGCTTGGATTTGAAAAAGAAAAATTAAAATATTTCAAAATCCTTGAAAATTTCTTCCAATTTTTTAATGTTTTTGAAAATTCCTGGGAATATTTTTAAATACATTCTAAAACTTGTCAAATGCTTTGGAATTTCTTGAAATCTAATGAAATTCTTTGAAATATTCTAAAACATTAAAATCCTTAATTTTTTTTTAAATTTTCGGAAATACTAATATAAATTAAAATCATTAAAATCCTTGAAAATTCCCTGAAATTTTTTAAAGCTTATATATTCCTGGGAATCTTCTAAAATATATATAAACTTTTTTAAACTTTGGAAATAAATTAAAATCCTTGGAAAACCCTTATAATTTTCTAAAGCTTTTACAAATTCCTAGAAATCTTTAAAATACCCTCAAATCTTTTTTAATCTTTTCAAGTCATTTAAAATCCCGAAATTATTATGAACAAATTCTTTGAAATTTCCTTTAAAATATTCAAGATCCTGAAAATTTCCGTGAAACTATATACAAATTTGATAATATTTCTTGAAATCCCTGGAAATTCTTGAAGTTCTCAG
>NC_046660.1:28016095-28020660 GCF_010883055.1 Belonocnema kinseyi
AATGCCCTAAGAAAATTTACATTCCTTAAAATTTTTAAAGTTTTAAAAAATTGCAAAAGATTTCAAAGAATTTACAAAATTCCAAAGAATTTCCATGTATTTTAATGATTTTAAGATATTTTCAAATATAACAAGGTATATAAAAAACATTTAATTTAAAATATTTTAAGATATTTTAAAGCATTCTTAGGTATTTTAAAGGAATCTCTTGAAAACGCTTCAAATTTTTTACATCTATCGAACTCCCGTAAAAATCTTTTAAAATTTCTTAAAATCTTTCAAATTTTTTAACATATTTGGAAATAAAAACAATAAATCAAATCAAAATTTTTGAAAATTCAACTATTTGATTAAAAATTTAACTATTTGATAATAATATTGTTGAAAATTTTTTTGCATCAAGATTGTTTTTGGTTGAATGATTATCTTTTTTAGTTGAAAATTCAACTATTTGGCTGAAAATTAACGTTTTCGGGTTTTTGATTAAAAATAAACATTCGTATTTTTGGTCGAAAGTTAATTTTTTTAACTGTAAATCTAAATCTTTCCTGTTTGAAAATTGATCTTTTTAGTGGAAAATTCTAATTTTTTGGTTAAAAATGCAATTGTTGTGTTTAAATTAATTTTTTTTAATAATGATTTAAGCATTCAATTTTTGGTTGAAAATTTATCCTTTTTAGTGAAAAATTCAACTATTTGATTATAATATTTTAAAAAATTGTATATTCTAAAAACTATTCTTACATCAAGATTCATCTTTTTTGTTTGAATGATTATCTTTTTTAGTTGAAAATTCAACAATTTGGATTAAAAAATGTTTGTTTTTCGACTGAAAAATCTTTCTTGGTTAATACGGGTTTTCGATTAAAAATATCCGTATTTTTGGTTGAAAGATAATTTATTTTACTGTAAATCTACCTCATTTCTGTTTGAAAATTGATCTTTTTTAGCTGAAAATTCAACTATATGGTAAATAAAATTAAAATCTGTTTTCATTGAAATATCAACATTTTTTGTTGAGAATTTTTAATTTGTATACGTGGATTTGAAAAATTTTTTAATTTAGAAAAATTGCGAAAAAACTTTGTTTTTATTGATATCTCTTACAGAATGAATTCTTGAACCTTTTATTATGAAATTACTAAACTTGAACGTTTTATAATATAATTTTGGACACATGAAAAAGCTGTTGTGTAATTTATGGATGGCCTCTTATAATTCATATCTGTATACAATTTATAAAAAAAAAAAACGTATGTCTGTCAGCTTAAAAGTAAGTGTATTTGTTGGACGTGATATTAAAAAAAAACCTTTGTAATTTTCTTTTGAAACGCGAAGATTTGTTTAAATAATTTTCATTCTATTATCAATATTGCTATAAAAGTTACCTCATCAAAAGGTATTTTCTAATACCATACTTAGCATCCATACTTAATTCAGATACTTTTGAAAAAGTGATACGAAATGCATTTTATGACGTAAAAAAAAAAGAAGATCTATATATGAATCTGGTCCGTACGAATATATTTTTGTTTTGCCAAAATTATTTTGAAATTTAAAAAATCTCACTTTAATATTCGTACGAGCCGGCGTGAAAGTACAATAGTAATAAAACATTCAGCTATTTATAAATGTAAATGAAAGACTGACTTTCATCGTATATAATAATGCATATTTAAAAACTAGAAACAAAAAAATAGATAGACCATGAAATTCCTTAAATACATTATTTGAATTTTTACTTGAAATTTTAATACAGGTCTAATAAATTAAAAATTGTGATATAAAATTGATGAGAAAGGAGTTGAATTGAGCTTTATAACGAACGAACAAACAATCAAGCCAAGTATTATGCAGTTGAACTGATAATTGCTTCGTTAAAAACAGTTTAAAAAAGTGGTTACTTTAATAGTTAAATTTTAAAAAGAAGTTGAAAATGTTGGGGTTCTGGTCGTTCGTTAAAGTGATGAATTATTATTATTATTATTATTATTTACTGGTAAATTATGTAGCGAATTTTTCAAACACATTATTATATTATATATTATTCTCTTGCATGGGAATTTAAGCAGGCAACGCAATAATCATTTTATTTGTAAAATCTAGATATTGATACAGAAATGTATTATTTTTCATCATTGAGATCTTATATAGGCAGTCTCTCGAATAAACTTAAGAAAAAAACTTTTTGGCTTAGTGTCTTAAATGTGAATGAAACTAACATGACAACGAGATGAAAGTTTTATAAATCCTGATACTCATTTATTAAATTGTACAAGAGTATACTGTGAATAAATATTTACTTGAATTAATTGAAAATTTTACAACCATATTTATCAGTATGGATGTCCAGGCTGTCCAGCAATTCCTAGGAACAAAGTTAAGGGGCTTTTTCAGGTTTTCCAGGTCTCCTTTTCTTCATATTAACACTCAAATGGTACACTGGTGCGAATTCGCACCCGAAATTTTTTCATTTTGTTAGCATTCACGCAAACACGGCTGTAGTGGATTATCCCCAAATATATTAAATATATATTTTCAATAGGTCTGATGTTTGCTAGTTGTTTTCTATAGGTTCAATATATTAAATATTTAATATTAACATTGCAGACAAACCAGTTCGGACCAGTGTACCGTTTACATATGCTCGTTTGGAGTGTACCATTTCAGGGTTAAATAATGAAATATCCGTTTGTTATACATCTAAAAGATAAAAAATTTAATTTTTTTTATGGCCAACAATTTTTAAAGAAAGTTGAATCGTAAATAAATTCTTAATTTTTTTGTGAACATAAGTTGTCTTTGTGAAATCTTTAAGAATATTTTTAAATCTTTGTGAAGTCTTGGAAATCTTATGGAGTATTTAAAATCTTTGTGAAATCTTTTTAAATTTTTGAAATATTTATGATAATTTGTAAAAAATTTGGTGTTCATTTTAAATGATTGAAACTTTTTCAAATTTCTTAAAATCTTTGATATTTTTTTTTTTTTTTTTAAATTCTTTGAAATCTTCTCAACATTTTCAAATCTTTGTGGAATGATAGAAATTTGTGAAATCTTTTGAAACCTTCTAAATTAATGTGAAATCGTTTAAAATCTTTAAAAGGTTTTGAAACCATTAAACCTCTTTTTGAAGTTTTTGAATTTGAAATTTTTATGGAATCTTGTATCCCTTTGAAAACATTAAAATATATAAAATTTGTCTAATTATTTGTAAAATCTTTGAAATCTCTTGAGATCTTCTCAAATTTCTTTAAACCTTTTGAAATTGTTAAAAACCTTTGAAATATTCTGAAATCTTTGGTATCTTTTTAAATTTGATAAATTCTTGAATTATTCTCAACGTTTTAAAATGATTGTGAAATCTTCTAAACAGATTATAAATCGTTTAAAATATTTAAAATGTTTTCAAATCATTTAAACTCTTTTTAAAATCTTTAAATTTGAAATCATTATGAAATCTTTTTTATCCATTTGGAAACATTAACATATATGACATTTTTTTAATTTTGTTGCGAGACCTTTGAAAAATTCTCAAAGTTTTTATAATCTTTTTAAATTGTTTAAAACATTTCAAATATTCTGAAATTTTTTATATCTTTTCAAATTTTGAAATTCTAGACATCTTCTCAAAGTTTTAAAATCTTTGTGAAATGTTTCAAAAATGTGAAATCTTTTAAAATCTTCTAAACAAATTTTAAATTTTTTGAAAAATTCTAAATAAATTTGAAATCGTTTGAAATCTTTAAAATGTTTTGAAATCATTGAAATGTTTGTGAAATCTGTTGTATTCCTTTGAAATCATTGAAATATTTGAAAGATATATCTTTTAAAACTTTGGTCAAATCTTTAAAATCTTTAAATTTTTGTCAAATCTTTTGTGTTCTTTTGAAATCATTGAACTATAACTATAACAATTTTTGTCATTCCACAGACAAATAAAATTTGGTTGAAAATTCGTCGTTTTTGGTTAAAAATTTAACTATTTCGTGAAAAATTCATTTTTTAAATAAAAATTTAACCATTCCATTTTTTATATTTTGATATTTTGTAAAAAAAAAAACCAGTTTTTTTCAGTAGAAAATTAATATTGGTTGAAAATTTGTCTCTTCTGGTAGAAAATAAATATTTTTGCTTCAAAGTTCAATCACTTGTTTTCTTTTTTTTAAGAGTTTTGTTAATTTACAAATTAACTGTTCCATTTTTTGTGAAAAACTTACCTTTTATAGATGAAAATTGAACTATTTATTTAAAAATTCTTTTTTTATACATTTGTTTATTTTTGTAGAAAATTAATCTTGTTCGAAGATTCATCTTTTTGGGCAAAGAATTTAATATAAATAAATTTTTTAATACTAAGTTTAGCAATAAAATTATTTCTATTTATTTAAAAAAAAAATTTTAATAAGAAAATTTCTAAATGAAACTGACAATTTTTTAGGTATTTTACCTCGGTCAAATTCAACTTAAAGGGGGAGGGTCGGTAAGGCCGGTTTTTGGCCTAATTTATTTTTGGACCAAAAAATCTGAAAAAATCATGGTAGTATCTTATAAGTATCCCGAGT
>NC_046660.1:28020760-28057909 GCF_010883055.1 Belonocnema kinseyi
TATTTAAATAAATTTTTAAAAGCTTTAAAAAATTGCAAGGAATTTTCAAGGATTTGTAAATATTATAATTTTTCTTTCTCAATTCCAAGTAATTTTCAAGAGCTTTAAAGAATTTCAGAAGATTTTTAATTATTTCAAAGATTTTAGGATATTTTGAAAAGATTCCAAGGAATTTAAAAAAACTATAGAAAATTTCGAAGAATTTCTAAGGACTTCAATTAATTAAAGGGAATTAAAACTATACAAGCGATTTTTAAGTGGTTTCATTAAATTTCCGTGGATTTTAGTCTTTTTAAAGGATTTCAAAGGTTTTCAAATTTTTTTAAAGGAATTACACAGAACTTCAAGGGATATTATAATATTTAAACAAATTTTTAAAAACTTTAGAAAAATTCAGGTAATTTCGAAAGACACGAAGTTTGAGGAAATGAAACAATTTTAAGAAATATCAGATCTCACCAAGGGATTTCAAAATTTTTCAAATATTTTCAGAGACACAATCATCCTTAAAAATTATTTTTTAATTTTTTTGAATCGGTTAAAAAAAAGCACAACTTAAATAATTCTAGATATGTGCTAGTGCTAAAAAAATGGTAACAATTGAATTTTTAAAAAAATATTTTTCTACTAAATCAAACAGATTTTTATACCTTATATTTTTCGAGGACTTGATACTTTCTTGCATCTTCCATATTATTTTAGTTTTCTTTCCTCCCATTACAATAGTACCTAAATTCGAATTTTAATCCGATATTGCTGAAAATATCTGTAAAAATTATTACCAAAAAAATTGGTTAAATAATTTGTTAGATAATAAATGAGTGGCCCCTAAACTGATAGATTTCTTATTGCTAAATTGAAGCCTTTCGAATAATATTCGAGCAACAGAATTAATCTTGCAGATTCTTAACATTTAAGAGTTGCTTATCAAGATCGTTATTTTATTTATTTTTTTTTTCCTTTCGCTTAAGTAATCAGCCATTTTCTGACAATTGTTATTGCTGTTATTGGAATCATTAATCGTACCTTGTACCTTAAGACACCAAAGATTTCAGATCCCAATATAAATATAAGATTGAGTGTCGAAATCAATAGTGAGTGTATTTTTGCGATTATTTGTCAAATATTATTATTTATCAAGCCCTCTCTCTTCGCTTGAAATTGTCTATACCTAAGGATTTGTGTGCACCAGTCACTTGAACAGGGAAGAAAAATATTTCATCATCACTCGAGCACCAACGAAGCACTGGCATAGCTAACAGAACTATCATTCATATTATTACATTGACTACTTTGAGCATACTTCAAGAATTTCAGGTTCATCCTTTGGCCATTTGTGTTACTTTTTACGCTTTGAATAGCCTGTAAAATTAAAGAGACAGAGAAAAAATTAGTCTCTTAATAATATTTATTATAATAATCCTAGCTTTTTTCCTCATAGCAAACATTTTTCACGGTCATATGAAAATAAAAAAAATATAACTGTATTCTAAATATTTGAAGCAATAAATTTCACAAATTTTCAAAATTAAATTATTTTAAATAATTTTAAGCTAGACAAATTAAACATTTTTTTAATTAAATTTTTTAACTTAAGAGTTCTTAAATTAGAAGTTGAATTATTCTTATTTTAAATAGTTTAAGCGTCTTTGAAAAACTTTGAAATGTTATATCAAAATCTTGGGAAATCTAGAAGTGATTTTAAATTTTTCGAAATTTAAAGTAATTATAAACAAAATAAAATTAATTCATCCGTTTCAGAAGAAATTTCATATTACTTAAATAAAAATACAACTGCTTGTTTGAAAATTCAACTCTTTTCTGAAAGATTTTCTTTTTGATTTTAGAATTCACCTTCTTTACCAGAAATTACTTCTTGGATAAAAATGCATATTATTTCACAGAAAAATTACTTGTTTCAGTGTTTAAAATTTCTACTTTTTGTTGAAAAGTCAATTCAAATTTGTTTGGATGAAAATTCAACTCTTTTTTTGAAAATTTGTCTTTTTAAAAAATAGAATTTTCATTTTTCTTGGATAAAAATACAACTGTTTGGTTGAAAATTCAACATCTTTGTTGAAAAATTATACTTTCTGGTTAAAAATTCTTCTGCTTTGTTGAAAATAAAATTATTTCGGACAAAATTTGCTTTTTATTCAAATTTACTACATTGTTATTAAAATGAGAACTAAAATATTTTATGGATGAAAATTCATTTTTTTTAAATTAAAAATTCACCTGTTTTTAAAGTAATTTATTTTTTCCGTTGACAATTCAGCTAGTTCGTTGAGAATTCAACTGTTTCGTAGAAAATTTACTTTTTGTTTAAAATTTATATTTTGGTGTTGAAAAATGAACTAAAATATTTTCTGGATGAAATTTCAATTTTAAAAAAGAAACTTGTCCCAGTTTTAGCAAAAATTTCATCTTTCTTGGACACTAATGCAAATATTTAGTAGAGCATTCAACTATTTTTTTTTTAAATTCGTCCTTTTTTGTTAAAAGAAATTCATCTTTTTTTATTGAAAATTAATTCTTTTTGTAGAAACTTATTTTTGTTTCAAATTCATATTTTGATCTTAAAAAGTTAACTGGAATCTTTTTCGGATAGATGATTAGATAGATGATTAAACAATTTTATCAAAAAGTCATCCTTTTTGGTTAAAAATTAGTTTCTTTTATTAAAAATTCAATTTTTTCGTAGAATCTTATTTGCTGTTCAAAAATTGATATTTTGTTCGTGAAAAGTCTCAACTGAAATCTTTCTTGAAAGAAAATTGAACTATTTTTCTTTAAAAATTTATCTTTTTGATTTAATAATTCACCTTCTTCAGTACAATTTTTTAATGAAAATTACCACTTTTTGTTTTAAAATTATTCTTCTTTGCTAGAACATTCAACTATTTTGTTTGAAAGTTTGGTTAAATAACTTCTTTAAAAATCATGTTGAAAGTTAAACTATATTTTTTAAATTAATTTTTTTAAACTGAAAATGTAACTACTTGGATATAATTTAAACTATTAAAGTTAATTGAAAATGTAACTTTTCCACTTTTTTTAAATTTATCTTTTTTAGTTGAAAATTCTCCTTATTTGGTAAAAAAAAAAATAAAATTTTCTTGATTTAAAATTTCATTTTTTTGGGTGGAAATGGCTTTAGGTTCAACAATTTAGATAAATTTTTCTATCGTTCTTGAGGGTAAAATCTTTATTTGTTGAAAAATCGCCTTTTTTGTTTAAAAATGCTGTTCTTTTATTGGGAATAAAAACAACACTTTTTTGTTGAAAATTCAAGTAAAATTATCCTTTTTTGTAGAAAATTAATCTTTATAGTTGAAAATTCATCACTCTAAAAATGTAACTTCTCTTTTAAAAGTTATTTTTTTGTGTGGAAAGCCAATTGCGGTTGAACATTATTAATTTTTTTAGTTCAGAATTCAACTATTCCGTTATGGATTTTGTTGAAAAATTATATTTTTTTGGTAGGAAATTAATATCAGTTAAATATTCATAATTGAATTAAAATAAAATCTTTTTGATTTAAAATTTTACTATTCCAGTTGAAAATTTATCAATTTGGTTAAAAATTGAACTATTCTGTTGAAAATTCGTTTTTTTTTTTCTGTCGAAAAACATTTTCAAATTATTTCCAGATGAATTATCCATCAAAGTTGAATTAAATTCAACTATTTAAATTTTATTGTTGGTTAAAATGTATTATTCAAGTTAGAAATTAATTTCTTTGTTTCAAAAATAGTTTTTTTAAATAACTAAATTTTTTAACTGAAAATTTGACAATTCCAGTTTTTGTCAAAAATTTATTTTTTTTGACAGAGTGAATGAAAAACCGTTTAATTGTTTACAAATTTAAATATTTTGTTGATAATTTATCTGTTTTGGTAGAAAATTCATCTTTTCAGTTGAAAATTAAACTACTGGGCTACAATTTTTTTTAAAGATTTATTATTATAGATAGAAATGTATTTTTTTTTTTTGCTGAGAAGTGTAATTCAAAATCAATTTCAATATCAATTTTGTTGAAAATTCATTTCTTTTAAATTAACTGTACTACATGCTTGTTTCAAGAAATTTTTTTCCGTTGAAAATTCAGCTATCTGATTGCAAATTTCTGTATTTTCTTAAAAAATTGCCTGGTGTGGTCGAATATTTATTTTTTTTTTAAATTAATTTGTCTTTTTGTTTGAAAATTCAACTAATAGTTTGAGAATTCCTTAAAAATTCAAAATTTGGTTGAAAATTTAATTCGATGGATGAAAATGAGTTTTTTTTTTAAATTGAAATTTAATTTTTTTAATTGGAAATTTTACTATTCCATTTTTCACTTTTTTAATAGAAAAGTAGTCTTCTTGGTTGAAAATTCATCTGTTTGGTTGATTTAACTATTTTGTTGAAGATCAATATTGAGTTAAAAATTAATTTTTATCGTTGAAGATTTATTATTTTAATTAGAATTTAATTTCCTAGCTTAAAAATGTAATTAAAAATTAATTTGACCTTTTTTTGAAAATACATTTTTTTTATTAAAAATGATTTTTTTGCCTGAAAATTAAACTATTCCATGCTTGGTTCAGCATTTATTTTTTCTTCTCTTGAAAATTTAGCTACATGGTTGAAAATTTCTGTATTTTGTTAAAACTTGGTCTCTTATGGTATAATATTAATCTTTTTGGTGACGAACTCATCTTTTTGTTTGAAAATTTAACTATTAATTTGAAGATTCCTTAAAAAATTCAAAATTGAGTTTTAAAATACATTTCGATGGATGAAAATTAGTATTTTTTAAAATTGAAATTTAATATTTTAAACTGAAAACTTAACTATTCTTTTTCTTTTCATAAACATTTAATCTTCTTAGTTAAAAATTCATCTTTTTGGTTAAACATTTAACAATGTTTTTGAAGATTTGTCTTTTTTTTTTAGTATAAAATTTATCTTTTGAGTTGAGATATTTAAAAAAATTAATTTATTTTCATAAATATTCAACTAATCTGTTGGAAAATCCATTTTATGTTAAAAATTGATTTTTTAAAGTAAATTTTGGTTTTCAAATAAGAATTATATTAATTTAAATAATGCAATGGAATTATTGAAAAATGGTAATATATAACCGGTTGTAAAAATACAACTTTCGTTTGATATTTGACAACAAAGTTACTTCTGCTTGTGTGAAATGAGAAAAAGCGACAAAAATGCTTTCGATATTTTCGTGTCTATTGTATTTTTTAGAGAAGGATAATTATTGTCAAATTGGTTTTTTAAAAAAAAATCACCCCAGTTAATGCTCCGGGCTGAGACAAATTTTTTTTCTCCTTCAAAAATTATTTTTCTGAAGTAATCGTTCCAACATAATAATTATCTTTTATAGAAATAGTTAAGAATTATGTTTGAATAAAATACCTGCAGTAATACTCCTATAGGATGTCTACCACAGATGGTGTTTCCATATTTTTTAAGGTACTCCGTAAAAGTTGCGGGGTTCTGAGTCTCGATTATGTCCATACCCTGGACAAAAAAATATATTTTTGATCTCGATTTTACCATTTTTTATGGAATCGGTGGCTCAGAGCCTAAAATAATACACAGTCCGAAAGACACACTTTAGTCTCGAAAATTTTCAAAACTTTTATTTATTTATCGCAGGTCTTCTCCTTTTTCTCGTTTTTGAATTTAATTGCAAACTAAATTTATAATAGAAATCAGTGATCAATAATAATTTATTTTGTTGAAAACTTTTTTTTCTTGTTGAAAACTCAACTATTTTTGTAGAAAATTCATAATTTGATTTGAATTTTATCTAACTTTTTCTTCTTTCTTGACTTAAAAACCCTTTTTGATTGAAAAGTCATATTTTCGGTTTGAAAATTCAGCAATTTCTTCCAAATTGTTTTTCTTTCTTTACTTAAGAAGCTTTTCTGGTGTAAAATTCAACTCTTTTGTGAAAAAAAACTCGTTTTTCTAGTTTTAAAATTCATCTTTTTTGGTAGAAAATTCGACTATAAAAGTCTTTATTAGTTCTAAATTTAACTTGTTTGTTTAAAATTAGTATTTTTATTTTCGAAATTCATCTCTTTTGGCAGAAATTCAACTAATTCGTTGCAAAGTAAATTTTTTTGAAAAAATAAACTTTTTCTAGAGAATTCCTCCTTTTGGTTTGAAAATTAAACTCTTTTGTTGAAAATTCGTCTTTTCGAATTGAAAATTCTAAAATTTCATCTAAATTGTTTTCTTTCTTCACTGAAGAACCTTTTTTTTTAATGAAAATTCACTATTTTGTTGAAAACTAGTCTTTTTAGTTTAAAACTTCATCTCTTTTGCTAGAAATTAATCTGTTTGGTTGAAAATTAAAATTGATTGTTGACTATATTGTAAAAAAATCGTCTTTTCAGTATAAAAACTTTTACCACTTTTATTAAAAATTCACTTTTCTTTTCTGATTTAAAAATGTAACGGCTTTGATACAAAATTCAACTACTATATGCTTAAAAATTCAACCTTTTTGTATCTTTCTTGACTGAAGAATTTTTTTAAATTGAAAATTCGTCTATTTAGTTTTAAAATTCACATATTTTGCCATAAATATTCAACTAATTCGTTGAAAAATAACTGTTATTTATTAAAAATTCAACCAGTTTAAAGAAAATTCCTCTTTTCGGCTTGAAAATTCAACAATTTGGTCGAAATTATTTTGTTCGTGACTAAAGAATCATTTTTAATTGAAAATTCATCTTTTTTGGATGAACATTCAACTCTTTTGTTGAAAATTCGTCTTTTCAGTTTCAAAATTCTCCTTTTTTGGTAGAAATTCAACTAATTCGTTTAAAAATAATTTTTTTGTTAGAGAATCAACTGTTTTGTACAAAATTCCTCTTTTTGGTTTGAAAATTCAACAGAATGGTCGAATTTTTTAAAAATGAAGAACAATCTTTCATGATTGAAAATGAACCTCTTTTATTGGAAATTTGCTATTTTTTAAATTAAACTGCTTTGATAAAAAAAAATCAACCATTTGGTTGAAAATTCAACTTTTTTGTAGAAAATTTCTCTTTTCAGCTTAAAAATTCAACAACTCGGTCGAAATTGTTTTTTCTTAATAGAAAATTTAACTCTTTTGTTGAAAATTCGTCTTTCTAGTTTTAAAAATCACCTCTTTTGGTAAAAGTTCAACTAATTCATTGAAAATTAACTTTTTGTTGTTGGAAAATTCAACTAGTCTATAGAAAGTTCCTCTTTCCGGTTTAAAAACTCAATTATTTTTTTGAAAATTCTTCTTCTTAGTTTCAAAATTCACCTTTTTTGGTAGAAATTTAACTAATTGTTAAAAAAAATTTTTTTTTTTCTAGTTAAAGATTCAACTTTTTTGTACAAAATTCCTCGTTTCGGCTTTAAAATTCAACAATTTGGTTGAAATTGTTTATCTTCCTTGACTGAAGAATCTTTTTTGATGGAAAATTTCGCTTTTCTGTTGAAATTTCGTTTTTGTTGTTATTGAAGATTCAACTATTTTTGAAGAAACTTAACTGTTTTATTGAAAAGTCAACTTTTTTGTTGAAAACTTGCCTTTATGGTTTGAAAATTTCTTTTTCCATTGATGAAAATCCTTTCTTGGTTGAAAATGAACCTCTTTTATCGAAAATTTTCCTTTTTTGTTTTAAAATTTAGCTGTTTTGATACCAAAATCAGCATTTTGGATGAAAATTCAACAGTTTAAAAAAAATTTCTTTTCGGCTTCAAAATTCAAGAATTTGGTCAAATTTGTTTTTTTTTCGTGACTGAAGAATCATTCTTGATTGAAAATTAGAATCTTTTGTTGAAATTTCGTCTTTTTAGCTTCAAAATTCACGTATTTTAGTATAAATTTAACTAATTCGTTAAAAATGTTTATTATTATTTTTTTTGAAGATTCAACTATTTTGTAAAAAAATAATCTTTTCTGTTTGAAAATTCAACAATGTTCTATTTAAAAATTAAACTTTTTTGACCCAAAATTCAACTATTGGGTTGAAAATGTAATCTTTTTGTAAAAAATTCGTCTGTTGGCTTGAAAATTCAACAAATTGTTTGAAATTGTTTATTTTTCTTGGCTGAAAAATCTTTTATGATTAAAAATTCCACTCTTCTGTTGATAATTCGTCTTTTCTTTGAAAATCCAACTATTTTGGTAAAAAATTAACTATTTTATTGCCAAATCAGCTCTTTTGATGAAAATTCCTCTTTTTTGGATGAACATTTAACTATTTTGTTGAAAATTATCTTTTTATGTTGAAAAATTCAACTATTTTCTAAAAAATTCCTACTTTCGGTTTAAAAATTCAGCTCTTTTGTTAAAAATTCGTGTTATTAGTTTAAAAATTCACCTCTTTTGGCAAAATTTCAAATAATTCTTTAAAAATAATTTCCTTTTTGTTAAAGATTCCACTGTTTTGTAAAAAATTCCTCGTTTCGGCTTGAAAATATAACAATTTGACCACTGAAGAATCATTCTTGATTGAAAATTCATCTTTTTTGGTTGAACATTAGAATCTTTTGTTGAAATTTCCTCTTTTTAGCTTCAAAATTCACGTATTTTGGTAGAAATTCAACTAATTTGTTAAAAATTATTATTTTTTTGTTTGAAGATTCAACTATTTTCAAAAAATATTATCTTTTCGGTTTGAAAATTCAACAATATTCTTATTAAAAATTCGCTTTTTTGGTTTTAAAATGTAACTGCTTTGATACAAAATTCAACTGTTTGGTTGAAAATGTAACCTTTTTGTAAAAAATTCGTCTGTTTGCTTGAAAATTCCACAAGTTGTTTGAAATTTTTACTTTTCTTGACTGAAAAATCTTTTTTTATTAAAAATTCCAACTACTTTGGTAAAATTTAATTATTTTATTGACAAATCAGCTCTTTTGTTCCTCTTTTCGGTTTAAAAATTCAGTTTTTTTGGTAAAAGTTCAACTAATTCGTTAAAAAACATTTTCTTTTTGTTGAAGAATAAAATGTTTTGTAAAAAATTCCTCGATTCGGCCAGAAAATTTAACAATTTGGTCACTGAAGAATCATTCTTCATTGAAAATTCAACATTTTTGTTGAAAATTCCTCTTTTTTTGGTTGAACATTCAACTCTTTTGTTGAAAATTCGTCTTTTGAGTTTCAAAAATCACCTCTTTTAGTAGAAATTTATCTAATTTGTTGAAAATTACATTTTTTTGTTTGAAAATTCAATTATTTTGTAAAAAATTCCTGTTTTCCGTTCGAAAATTCAACTATATGATCAAATTCCTTGAATGAAGAATCATTCTTGATTGAAAATGATCCACTTTCATTAAAAATTCGTTTTTTGTTTTGTTTTAAAAATGTAACTGTTTTGATACCAAATCCAACCATTTGGTAGAAATTATTTATCTTTCTTGACTGAAAATTCATTTTTGTTTGAAAATTCAACTCTTCTGTCGAAAGTTCGTTGTTTTTTTCTTTTAAATTCATCTATTTTATTGAAAATTTTCCTTTTTGATTTGAAAATTTAACTGTTTATAAATTCAACTATTTGTTAGTCAAATTTAACCGTTTAAAAAAAATCGTCTTTTTAGCTCGAAAATTCAACAATTGGGTTAAAACAGTTTTTCTTTTTTGACTGCTTAAAAATTCGTCTTTTTTTTAATTTTTTTTTTTTAATTCATATTTCTCGAGACGATAATTCACCTTTTTTTGTACAAAATTCGTCTTTCCGGTTTTGAAATTTCAAAGAAATTTCGACATCAAATGAAATAAATTAAAGGAATCTCAAATTAAATTGAACATAATACCCACATTTTTTTAAAAACTGAATTGAATCGCCTATTTTCGAGATAAAAAAAAGGTGTCTAGTCGAAAAAATGAAATATTTTAGGCCCTGCGATTGCTATATGATTATTTTCTACCCACCATTTTATCAAGATTCTGTATAGATCTGTGAATCGCGCCACATGTTCGATCATAGTAGGTATAGCGAAATCTTTGTCCCCAGTGGCAAAAATCCGATGATATGATAAATAAATTTTGTGGATCAGCCATGTAAGGTGCTAATATTCTACCATACATAGCCTCTCTCTCGGGACTGAGAGATCCAACCAAAATTGGAATTATAGTGAACGAGTCCTTAAAGCTGTGTTCAAAATACAAACAAAATTAGAAAATTTTCAATTTACGAAAATTAATTAATCAATGGCTCAATTGAAAAATAAATAAATAAAATAAAATATAAAAAAGGGAAAGAAACATTTTGAAAAATCCATCAAAGTTTTGGTATTTATTTTAAATTATGGAAATTAGTTCTCTGATTTTTAATTTCCATGGATTTCCTAGATCAGAAAATGTGATTTACTGTTAAATTTTTTTTATTTATTTTTTTGACAAACCTTTCCATAACTTTGGCAATAAATGGCAAATGCATCTCAATACTGTGTTCGTCCTCATCAGTACTCATGTCCATCCACTCAAAATGACCCGTTTCTTCGAGCTCCTTGCAAACTGTAAAACGATGAAATATTTTCCATTTTGGGTCTGCTCGGGCGAATTTTCAATAATTTTCAGATGAATTTTTAAAATACGGACCTTGCTGATCAATATGAAGGTCGTATAAAGGTGTCTGGTAAGTGGATGCCGAGGAAAGGGCGCAACCTGATAATCTCACATGATGGGAGGGTCCTAAGATGAATATTTTGCGACTGCAGAGCAATGTACAACGTTATTCAATTGACCGAATCCATTTCAAATCAGACAGGGCCCTACAAT
Source organism: Belonocnema kinseyi (assembly GCF_010883055.1). Classification (NCBI taxonomy): domain Eukaryota; kingdom Metazoa; phylum Arthropoda; class Insecta; order Hymenoptera; family Cynipidae; genus Belonocnema; species Belonocnema kinseyi. The sequence continues at coordinate 28,031,538 of NC_046660.1, forward strand.
TAGACGATAAGTATATTTCTGATTTGCAAGCCGAATTTTTTCTAAAAAGTTATGCATATTTGTCACCTTCTTCTTTCAAAATACCCCGGAAAATTGAAAAAAAAGAGGTTCAAAATTAACAAAATTGCAGCGGTTTTTCTGAAAAAATCGAAAATTGATTTTTCTCAAAAAACCCACCTTTACATTTTTTGTAAATTTTTTTTGCAACTTGTATTTTCATAATGAAGATATCTTGTAAGTTTTTTTTAACTTTTTCTTGGCAACAATGATCGATATGAAGAAATGTTAAAAGTTTGCACGTCTAAAAAAGTTCGATGAAAAACGTCTCTTGTTCTTTTCCGATAATTTTCATATTTCACGAAAAAAATTCAAAAACTACATTTCTAGGGAAAAAAATTCTTTCGGCCTCAAAAATGGTTTAGCCCGCATGATGCTACAAAGATGCCCTTCTTTTATCAGTAGAAACTAAAAAAAAAATTTTTGGAAAAATAAGAAACGTGAGGTTTTCCCGAAATTATACTTAAAAACACCGCCTTTTTTATTTTTCTAAATATTTTTTCTTTTTAAGTTTCTATTGATAAAAGAAAGGCATCTTAGCAGCATTATGCGGACTAAAATATTTTTGAAGCCAGAAGAATTTTTTCCCCTAAAAATGTAGTTGAAAAAAAAAGTAAAGGTGGGTTTTTTGAGAAAATCCATTTTTAAGTTTTTCAGAAAGCAAAGGCCAAAATTTAAATCCGCATAACTTTTTAGAAAAAATTCTGTTTGCAAATCAGAAAAATACCTATCGCCGAATTTCCTCTAAAAAACAACAGATTTCGCCCTCGAGAGATTCTACGATTTGCCTGATTTGAAATGAATTCGGCCAATTATTACTTTTAAAATTTAAGAAATTTGAATTCGATTGCAAATCATATTTAACGTCCAATAATCAAGATAATATGCATAATTTCTGATAAATAAAAGCAAGAATCTAACGACCGAATTTGGACAACCACCATAAAAAATCTTCCCATTGCAATTTAAAAAAAGAAAAAAAAATTTCCTGAAAAAGAAAAGAATTCTCTTTTTGGACAAAAATAATAAAAAAAAGAAAAGAAAAATGAGAAGACAACCAACCAAATCCCCTTCCCTCTTTTTTCTTTTTTAATTTTTTTCGTCTTTTTTATTTTTATTATTATCAAAATAAAATTTTGAACAGGCAGGGGCAGCAAAAAAAACTACGATTCTCTCTCCCTTTTTTATTTTTTGTCCAAAAAAGGAATTTTTTCTTTCGTTAATTATTTCTTTTTTGATTAAAAAAACCAATTTTTTGGTTAAAAATTTATGAGGATTTAAGTATTTAGTTGGAAATTCGTCTTTTTCTGTCCAATTTAACTGTTTTGGATTTAAAATGAATATCTTTTCTTGTTTGAAATATCGACTGTAACATTTTTTTGTAGAGAAATCATCCTTTTGGCTTAAAAATTCGACAACTTCGTATATAATTCCACTAGTTTGGAAATTTTTTTTTTTTTTTTTTGATGAAAATCAATTTTTTGTTTTAAATGAAAATGTAACTATTTCATTTTTGAACAAACAACTTCTCTTTTTTAGTTAAAAATTTCTATTTTTTAGTCGAAAATTTATGTTTATTTACGTTTATTTATCTATATTTAATTTATAAAATGTATTTGGTTTAAAATTGGTATTTTTTGGTAGATAATTAATCATTTTGGTTGAAAATTTTTTTATTTTGTTGAAAATTGATATATTTTGTAGAAAAATCGTCTCTTTTGGCAGAAAAATCATGCTTTTGGTGAAAAATTCAATTATTAGGTCCAAAAGTAATTCTTTTAATGAAGATTCATCACTACAACTGAAAGTTTGCTTCTTTGGATACAAAATTTTGTTAAAAATCAATTTTTTTTTAAATAAAAATGTTTCTTGGTTGAAAATTAAGTTTTTAAAATAAAAATGTAACTATTTTATTTTTGAATAAACAACTTCTCTTTTTTACTTACAAATTAAATTTTTTTTTAGTTGAAAATTTATGTAATTGGATTAAAATTTTTCTTTTTTGATAGATAATTAATCATTTTGGTTGCAAATGTTTCTATTTTGTTGAAAATTGATATATTTTGTAGAAAAATCGTCTCTTTTTGTAGAAAATTCATGTGGTTGGTGAAAAATTCAACTATTTCATTGAAAATGAATTTTTTTAAAGAAGATTCATTACTACAACTGAAAGCTTGCTTCTTTGGTTAAAAAATGTTGTTGAAAATTTGTTTTCAGGATGAAATTTTTTTTTTCTTTATTGATTGAAAAATATTTCTTGGTTGAAAATTAATTTTTTTTAATTAATTAAAATAATTATATTAGATATTAAATCATTAATCATTTTGGTAGAAAAATTTTATATTTTGTTGAAAATTGATGTATTTTGTAGAAAAATCGACTCCCTTTTTTTTTAGAAAATTCAGGTTTTTGGTGAAAAATTCGTCTTCAGGATGAATTTTTTTTTTATTGACTGAAAAATATTTCCTAAAAATTCGCTGTTTTTTTTGTGGTTCAATTTAACTGTTTTGAATTAAAAATGTAAATCTTGTATTTTTTAGAATATTAACTATTACATTTGTGGTTGAGGATTCACCCTTTTGGACTGAAAATTCCACAATTCGGTAGGAAATTCAACTGTTAGAAGAATCGCTTTTTTGGGTTGAAATAAAATGAACATTTTTTCTTGTTTAAAATACCAACTATCATATTTTTGGTTAAGAATTCATCTTTTTGTCTTGAAAATTTCACACTTTGGTAAAAAACTTTCTTTTTGGGTTGAAAATTAATTTTTTTAAATAAAAATGTAACAATTTAATTTTTGATTGAAAAATTCTCTATTTAGTTAAAAAAAACTTAATTCTTTAGTTTAAAAATTGTTTAATTGGAAGACAATTTGTCTTTTTTTAGATAATTAATCTTTTTGGTTGAAAATTCTACTATTTCTTTGGGAATTGATCTATTTTGTTGAAAAATCTTTTTTTTTTTTTATTGAAAATTAATCACTTTGATAGAAAAATCAATTATTGTTGAAATTCGTTTGTTTCAATTTAATTACATTGTTTTGGATTTAAAACAAAAATCTTCTCTTGTTTAGATTATCAACACATTTTTTGTTGAGAATTTATCCTTTTGACTTGAAAATTCCACAATTTGGTACAAATCCAACTTTTTTTGTCAAAAATTCGTTTTTTGGGTGAAAAATTAATTTTTTTAAATGAACTATTTCATTGTTGATTAAACCCTTATCTTTTTAGTTAATAAATTCTACTTTTTGGTTGAAAAATTATGTAAATGAATGAAAATTCGTTTTTTTTTTGGGTAAATAATTAATTTTTAGTTTGAAAATTCCACTATTTGGTTGAAAATTTATTTATTTTGTTGCAAATCGTCTTTTTTGGTTGAAAATTAATCTTTTCGGTAGAAAATTCAACTATTTGGTTTGTCATTTTCTTTGGTTTGAAACTTGACATTTTTTTTCTTTATTGACTGAAAAACATTCCTTGGTTGAAAATTAAACTCTCGTTGAAAATTCGTTTTTTGGATTTGAAATTACATCTTTTTGATTAAAAATCCAAATGTTTGAATGAAAATTAATCTGTTTTGGCTCAAGATTTTACGATTTTGCAAAATATATAATATTTTATAGTGTTTTGTAAATTGTAATAAATATTGATAAATTCTATTTACTTACACAACTGCAGGACTAATTTGACGGTACGCGAAACCAGCACAACTCCCGCAATAACTGTATCCTGCATGCCTTAAAATAAGGTTTCTCAACTTAATCTACTGCAAAAGTTGTAATGAAATATTGCAGGCTCTGCTGAGATTCAAAAAAACTACTTACGGTGCAATAATCGCCCTGGCTGGTCCGTGAGATAAATCTGCCGCATTTAACCAACCTTCAAGTTGCTTGCTTAGCTCAGAACCTAAGAATAATTTTTAAAAACGAATATATAAATAATTAGGAAAAATAGGAAAAATAATAACTCTCAGGCTGACCAGACGGCTTGTTTAAAAAATCAGGACTTAAGGTGTGTCATATAAAAAACAGGTTGGCTACAAAATAACAATTTACCCAATTTTCTAACTTTCCGTGAACAATTTTTCTAACTTTCCGTGACCAATTTTTCATATTACCTGACAGTTATAAATTTACCTCTCAAGTTAAATTTTTAACAGATAACAAAAGACATGAATTTCCAACTAAAGAATATAAATATTTAACCAGGAATGGAATGATTATATTTTTGGTTAAACAAATTAATTTTTGGAGAAAGTACAAACGATTTTTCAACAAAAAAGTTACATTTTTAACCAAAGAAATGAAAGTTTAACTAAAAACATGAATTTTCAACAAAATAGTTACATTTTTAACTGAAGAAATTAATTGTCAATTCAAAAGATAAATTTTTCAACAATAATATTAATATTCTACCATGAAAAACGAAGTTTCAACAAAATTATACTTTTTTAGCCAAAGAAATGACTTTTAATTACAATGATGAATTATTCATTAAAAAAATGGATTTTGAACTAAATAGTTAAAATTTCAACCATAAAAAGATTAATTTTCTACCCAAAAAGAAAGAATTTTCAACAAGAAATATGAATTTTTAACTAAAAAAATCAACTTTCAATTAGAAATATAATAATTATATTTTTAGATAAACAAATTAATTTTTAGTAAAAAAAAAAACAATTTTTCAACTAAAAAGTGCATTTTTTAACCAAAGAAACAAATTTTCAACCGAAAATGAAACGAATTATCAACAATAAAGTTCAATTTTCAACATATTAAATTAATTGTCGACCATAGACATGAATTTTTCAACGAAAAGATTAATGTTATACCACCAAAGACGAATTTTCAATTAAAAATAATTACTTTTTTTTAATCAAAGAAATTAACTTTTGATTATAATTTAAATATTCAAAATAGAAAATATAATCATTCAACCAGAACTGGAATGATTTTATTTTTAGTTAAACAAATTAGTTTTTAGACAAAGAAAAAACGATTTTTCAACAAAAATGTAAAATTTTTAACCAAAGAAATGAATGTTTAACTAAAAACATGAATTCTCAATAAAATAGTTAAATTCTTAACTAAAGAAATTAATTGTCGACCAAAAAGATAATTTTTTCAACAAAAAGATTATTATTATACCACGAAAGACGAATTTCCAACAAAATAATAATTTTTTTTAAACAAAGAAATGAACTTTTAATTACTAAATTAAACTAAATAGTTGAAATTTCAACCATAGAAAGATTAATTGTCTACCCAAAAAGACGAATTTTCAACAAAAGGTACGAATTTTTAATTAAAAACATCAACTTTCAATTAGAAATGGAATAATTATATTTTTAGTTAAACAAATTCATTTTTAGTAAAAAAAAAAGATTTTTCAAACCAAAAGGTGAAAATTTTAACCAAAGAAATGAATTTTCAACAATAAAGTTCAATTTTCAACTTAATAAATTAAGTGTCGACCATAAAGATGAATTTTTCAACAAAAAGATTAATATTTTACCACCAAAGGTCAATTTTCAACAAAATATTTTATTTTTTAACCAAAGAAATTAACTTTTAATTACAATGAGGAATCTTTAATAAACAAAATTTATTTTAAACTAAATACTTGATATTTCAACCATAAAGATTAATTTTCTATTAAAAAGATGAATTTTCAACAAAATACATTAATTTGTAACTAAAAAATATAAACATTCAACCAAAAATGAAATAATTATATTTTTAGTTAAACAAATTAATTTTTAATAAAAAAACGATTTTTCAACAAACAAGAGAAATTAGTAATCAAAGAAATTAATTTTTAACCAACGAAATGAACTGTCACCCGAAAATGAAACATATTTTCAACAAAAACCAACAAAACGAACTTTCAATTACAGTGGTGAATGTTCAGTAAAAAACTTAATTTTGAACTAAATAGTTGAACTTTCAACCGAAAATGAAACGAAATTTTAACACAATGGTTAAATTTTTAACTATAGAAATTAATTTCCGACCAAAAAGATAATTTTTTTCAACAAAAACATTTATTTTTTTAATCGAAGAAACGAACTTTTAATTATAATATAAACATTCAAAATATAAAATATAAACATTCGACCAGAAATGGAATAATTATATTTTAGTGATACAAATTAATTTTTAGACAAAGGAAAAACGATTTAAAAAAAAAAGGTTCATATTTTAATTAATGACATTAATTTTTAAATAACTAAATGAAATAATCAACGGAAAATGAAACAATATTTCGACAAAAATCAAAGAACCAACCTTTAATTATAGTGATGAATTTTCAATAAAAAAATTAATTTTGAACTATTGTTGGCAACGTGAAAACAGTACATTTCTAACCAAGAAAATTCTTTTTTAACAGAACACGATTTTTTAACTAAAAAAAAAATTCACCAAAATCAGAATAATTACATTTTTAGTTAAAAAATGAATTTTCATGAAAAAAATGAATTTTCTACAAAACAGTTGAATTTTCAAACAGAAAATGTGAATTTACAATAAAAAAGTTTATATTCGACCAAAAAGACGAATTCTCGACAAAACATTTTATTTTTCAACCAAAAAAATTTATTTTTAACTACAATGATATAATAATTATATTTTCAGTTGAAAACTTAATTTTTAATAAAAAAAGGATTTTTAAACAAAATAGTTAAATTTTCAACTAAAGAAATTATCAACCATAAAGATGAATTTTTCGCTAAGAAAATTAATATTCTACCATTAAGATGAATTTTCTACCATAAAAGACGAATTTTTAATAAAATAAGTAAACTTTCAACTAAATAAAAAAAATTTTGAGCCACAAATGGAATAGTTATATTTTCAGTTGAAAAAATAAATTTATAAAAGAAAGAATAATCGATTTTTCAAACCAAACAGTTACATTTCTGACCAAGCAAATTATTTTTTAAAATAGAACACGATTTTTTAACTAAAAAAGTAAATAAAATTTTCGCCAAAATTAGAAGAACTAAATTTTACGTTAAAAAATTAATTTTGAATGTAAAAAAAATAAATTTTCTACAAAAAAGTTGAATTTTCAAACAGAAAATGTGAATTTCCAATAAAAAAGTTTATATTTGACCAAAAAGACGAGTTTTAAACAAAAGAGTTAAATTTGCAACAAAAGAAATTCATTTTTAACTACAATTTGAGCGGCTGACAATAAAAAGTGGAAATATCTCGTTGGTGAGTAAGAAGTAGCTATAAAAAAGTGCCTAAAAAGCGAAAGGGTAACAGAAAAACTTGGCAGTAAGAAGTGGCCAAACGTCGCGTGTCGGCGAATCGGCTCTGTTACACGCTGCAAAGACAGGCCTCGTTCAAAGCCGAAGATGCACGAGGACGAACCCGACCTCGCCCGACACCCGATTCGCTTTCAGTGGCTAACTAGCGATTAGGAGTTGTGTAAAGTATTTTTTAGACTTTTGCAATTTTTCCATATTAGATAATTTTAGAAAAATTAAGGAACATAATTCTTTTAAAGCCTTCTTGTGCAATTTTATTGTACTTTTTTTAAAAAGTTTATTTTGGTTTAAATAATATACTTTCAAATTTGAGTAAGTTTAAGAGACGTTCAGAAAATTTAAACGATTGAAAAATAATTAAAACTTGTAAAGATTTTTGAAGAATTTTGTAAGGTTTGACGAAAATAATAAAATTTAGGTTGCTAGGAGAAAAAAGAATTTTTTAAATATTCGTGTGCAAATTTCAAACGATTTCCTACAATTTTTTCCAAAGAGTGTTAAAGACTTTAGAGCGAAATTTTCAATTCCGTAAGATTAGCACATTTTTTTAAATATAAAAAGACGAGTAAATTCAGGAAAAATTAAGTAGAATTCAAGAGATTCCAAAATAATTTAAACTTTAGAAGATAATAAGAAATATAAATTTTTGAAGCTGTCAATAATAAACTTTAGGAGCTTTAAGCGAATCTCGAAGTGTCAAGAGAATGAACCAATTTTTTTCAAATGCTTGCGAAAATTTAGAAGATTATAAGGTACTTTTTTAATTTTGAATGACTTTTTAAAGTATTGAGAAAAATTCGAGGCAGTTGAAAATATTTTCAGGAATTTAAGACAAATCAAATAGATAAGAAATATTCACAAATTTGAAAACATTTCAGAAAATTGATCAAATATTCCTTGATTTCGTACAAATTTCTTAAAAATCTTTGAACAGGACTCGAATTTTGTCTAATGTTTTTTAAAATTCTATAAAATAAAACAATTTCTTTAAAATGTCGTAAAATCTTTTCTGACACATCTGATATATTTGAAAATCTTGTTTTAATTTTCTTAAAAATCTCATAATACTTATGTTTATATAAATTTTAAAACAAACTGACAATACTTATTTTCTTGTTTTTAATTCTCAGAATTTAATTCCAACTAGAAATAAAGTGCTAAAAACTTCTATCATATATAAATAAATAAAAATAAATGATGATATTAATAATGACATAACATAGAAATTTCGAATAAATATTTATTTGTTGAAAGTTTTCAAACACTTTATTTCAAGTTGAAATTAAATTCTGAGAATGAAAAACAAGAAAATAAGTATTATCAGTTTGTTTTTTTAATTTGTATAAATATAATTATTATAAAATTTTCAAGGAAATTGAAAAAAGATTCTTGAATATATCAGATGTGCCAGAAAAGATTCTAGGATATTTTAAAGAAATTGCTTTATTTTACAGAATATTACAAAACATTAGGTTGAATTCCAGTTCTTTTCAAAGATGTTTAGGAATGTTTACGAAATTTGTGAGAAATTAAGAAATATTTAGTAAATTTTTTGGAATGTTTTCAAATTTCTGAATATTTCTTATCTGTTTGACTCGTCTTAAATTCCTGAAAATATTTTTAACTGACTCGAATTTGTTTCAAAATTGGGAAATATCATTCAAAATTTAAAAAAAATGCCTTATAAGCTTCTAAATTTTCGCATGCATTTAAAGCAAATTTGACCATGCTCTTTAAACCTTTCGAGATTCGTTTATAGCTCCTAAAGTATATTTTCTACATTTTAAAATTTTTAATTTCTAAAAATCTTCTAAATTATCTCAAAGAACCTAAATTTTTTTAATTTTCGTCAAACCTTACAAAATTCTTCAAAAATCTTTACAAGTTTTGATTATTTTTTAATCGCTTAACATTTCTTAACGTCTCTTAAACTTACTCAAATTTGAAAGTACATTATTTAACCCAAAATAAACTTTTAAAAAAATTGCACAAGAAGGCCTTAAAAGAATTATGTTCCTTAATTTTTCTAAAATTATCTAATATGGAAAAATTGCAAAAGTCTAAAAAATATTTTACACACTTTTAAAAAATTTTAGGAAACAATAACAAATTTTTTATGATCTCTTTTCAATTTTCTCTTAGAATTCATCGCAAAGCAATCGTTTAAAACGTTGCCAAAAATGGAATAATATTATATTTTCAATTAGAAAATTAATTTTTAATAAAAAAAAATAGTGATATTTTCATTTGAAAAAATATATTTATAAAAGAAAAAAATATCGATTTTTCAACAAATCAGTACATTTATAATCAAGAGAATTATTTTTTAACAGAAAACGATTTTTTAACTAAAAAAAAATTAATAAATTTTTTGCCAAAATTAGAATAAATAAATTTTAAGTTAAAAAAGTGAATTTTTAAAAAAAGAAAAAAAAACATTTTTCAACAAAACAGATAAATTTTTAACCAAGCAAATTCATGTTGATTAAAATACACTATTTTTCATGAAAAAAGGTCGAATTTTATACACAACAGTTGAATTTTCACCCAAAAAGAAGGGCTTTTTCACAAAAATGTTGATGTTTGAAAAAAAAAATAATAAAGTTGTATCCTCATTCCCTAAGTTTATATATTTTACGAATAACTTTTTCGAGATCAACATTATTATTTAAATACTTGACTAAAATATGAACAATATGTTAATTATTTAAAACAATTTTTAGAAACTTCCAATTTTTCGTTTTTGAAATTAAATTGAACAGTCAGAAATTGAGAAAAAATGTAGGTCCACAAATAAAAATTGCAATTTTTACGTTTCCTGTCATGCAAAATTAGGACACGGAATAAAAAAATCAAGACAGTGATAAAAAATCAGGACATGTCCTGATTTATCAGGACTTCTGGTCACCCTAGTCATTATATTGTACCAAATTTACTATTATTTCTAATAAATTTCGTCAAATTTCTTGTCCTTTCCGGGGTTTTTTTTTCAGATCCACAATTAAATGAGCAATAATCAAGAGTCAAATTAAGAGTTGTTAAGATTAGATATTAAAAAAGAATGCAGAACAAGGAGCAATTATATTTAAAGAACAAAGAATAATAATTTTCCTTACCATTTTTCGTGTACCAGCTACCGGAGTGACTTGCCCTTCTGGTTAACGCCATTTTTATTATAATTCTACCTTCTCTCGATAAAAAAAAACTTAACAATTATTTTGTTGAAAACTTATATCTCTTTATATCTTTCACACAATTCCGAAACTTTCTTTTTTATCAAGAGAACGTCGCACTATTTTCTTCTGCCGTATCAGTTTAGATAAAATAATAATAAATAACTTTTAATCAGCTGATTGAGTACACCACACTGAGATCACTGTCACTGGGATAAATTGTTTATAAATAGTTTTTTGGAGGTGAATTCAGCTGAATTAGGAATTACTCTAAATCTGGGAAAAGATGGACGCCATTGTAGTAAATTATAGGTATTTTCAATTACTACTCTTTAAAAAAAATTTGATTTGTTTATCTCAACAGCAAGTGCCACAAACAGATTTTATTCGTGTTTTTCGTAATTATCAAAATAAAAAATATGCATCAAATTCATTTAGACAATTATCTATTTTGTGTAGAATACAAAAAGCAGATTAATTTAAGGGATTCAGGCCACAAAAAGAACTTCAAAACTAACCTCAAATTTGTTTATTTTATGATTCATGCGACCAAAATCTTGAATTAATGTCACTTTTTTGTACTCAGCACAAATAAACAACTGATAAGATTAACTAGGTATATCATTTTATTCTGTAAATTACGATAAATATGAATAAATTGTGTCTTTTGTTACAGTTACTGAAGGGAAAACAAACCGAACTTTTTTGTAACGAGTAGTAAGTCAGGTTTTTTCCAGCCGCTGAGGGCGCTGTCCATCGGAAGTACTTTTGCCCGCGAATTTCGACATTTCCAAATTTATGAAGTATTTTAATCAATTTTTTAAAATAAAAATTTCCAAATAAGTAAGTTTATCTCAGGATAAACTTGGTTTTTAATGTTTCTGAATATTATTAATAAATGATAAAAAGTTACTTGTACCGGCATAACAATTTTTTGGCACTAGTAACAAAAAAATGGCCGACGATAATATTCTTGGGAAAATTTTGTATGATTTAGGTTTTATTTTAAAAGATTCGTTTAAAAATTGCAAAGATTTAAAAATAATATATTAACCTAAATTTGGGAGATTTTGATGTTAATTTTTATTATTTTGCAGGATTTTATAAGTTTTTGGAAAACTTTGAATTATTTCAAAAGATATTTACAAGTTTTAGAAGTTTTGAAAAAGGTAAAAAATCATTTAAATTTTGAGAGAATTTCAAAAAATTTTTAAAAATGTACATTTTGGAATGTCTTAAATAAAACATTCGGAAATTTAGAACTTAGTTTAGCATCTTTTTACGAATGTCGAAAGGTTTCAAGAAAATAAAAACATTTTAAGATTTCTAAAAATCATCTTAAAATATCTGGTCAAATTTTTAATTATTTCTTTTTTTTTAAATTAATTTCAGGAGAATATTGAGAAAAAACATTCGAAAAAGAGTTCAGAAGATTTTTGCAATTTTGCAAAATTTTAAAAACAAATCAACCAAGTTCAACAATAAGGGATATTTTGAAATTCTTAAACATTTTCAAAATAATTTAAAACTTGGAAAGCATTAAAAATGCAAATTTTTAAAGATTAAAAAAATGAATCTTCTTAAGAGTTTTGAAAGATTTCAAGAGAATGAAAAAATTTGTTTTTGAGATTCTTAGGAAAATTTAAACACGATTTTTTTATTTTAGAAAATTAATTTTAGGAGGAAGATTTTTAAGCAAATTAAAAAAATTTATACAAAAAACTCAAACAAATTAAAAATTATTTAGTAGGTTTAGAAAATTTCCAAAAAACACAAAAATAATTTTAAAATTGAAAAGATTTCAACAAATTCAAAACAGAATTGAGATTTTTGAAGATTCACAATAAAAAATTAATCACTTTTTTAAAGAATTTTGAAAGGTTTTAAGAGAAAAAATATTTTTTCTTGAGATAGCTGTGAAAATTTATAATGATTTTTTATTTATTTTTTTACATTTATTTTTAACAAATATTTAAAAAGATTTTAAAGCATTTATAACAATTGTAATTGTTAAAAAAGTATCTGAAAGATTTTAGGGCCATTTTTTTAATTTTGCAGAATTTTTCAATATTTTTGGAATAGTTTGAATAATTCCGAAAGGTATTTTGAAGTTTTGAAAAAGTTTGAAAATAATTTAAATCTTGAGAAAATTTCATGAAGTTTAAAAAAATGTAGATTCTTGAAAATTCAGAAAAAAGGAAGCTTTTTAACAAATTTGAAAGTTTTCAAGAGAATACCAAATTTTCTGAAGTTGTCTGAAAATTTTTCAAACAATATTTTATTTTGGAAAATTAATTTTAGGAGAATATTGGAATAGATTTCAAAAGATTTCAAATTTTTTCCTAAAATCTCGAAAAACTTTGAATAAAAGTTGAACGTAGATTTTTAAAGATTAAAAAAAATTTTAAGAACTTTAGGTTTTAAAATAATTAACAAATTTTTCTTCAGATTAATACGAAAAGGCTTTTATTCATGAATTATGCAAATTTAAAACTGAATATATTTAAACATGTTAATTATAGCAATATTATAGCAAACGTGATAAAATTGCCAAACCAATACTTTTAAAGTCTGAGCGAATTTAAAATGACTTCGGTTTTATGTAAAAATATTAATTTTAAGTTTCCAAGATTTTAGAATTTGTCGAAAAAGAATTTTCAAGATTATAAAACAATTTTTTCATTTTGCGGGATTATACAAAAAAATGTTTAAACTTGAATTATTTTAGATTTGCTAAAGTTTCTAAAAAGAATGTAGAAAAATTTTTCAAATTCGTAAGAATACGATATTTCGGAAAAAATTTAAATAAAGTGAAAAATTATTTTGAAGTTTTAAAATTGTTTGAAGATTTTGAAACAAAATTTTAAAGCTTTTTCAGGATTTAAAATTCTTTGAAGATGATAAAAACTATTTCTTAAGATATCTGGGGAAAATTTAAACGATTTTTTTAGTTTGAAAAATTTTCTTTAAGAGAATAGTATTACTTAAAAATTTCAAAAATTGAAAAAGGTCCGAAATTGTTAAAAAAAAATTTAAGATCTTCAGAAAATTTAAGTAATTTTTCGTAATTTCAAAAAAGGTGTAGGAAAAATTCTAATTGGTTTAAAAGATATTTATAATGTTTAGAGGTTTTGGAAACATTTTAAGAAATCTAAAACAAAATTTAGAAATTTTAATATTTTTAAACATCTTTTTTCATCTTTGAAAAATTTATTTGTAAAGAATATTATTTATTTTTTAATTTTTTTAAATTTAGAAAATTGCTAGAAAAACTGGAAGGTTATAATGGAATTTTTATAGTTTTTTTGTAATTAAAAAAAAGTTTTAGGAAAACTTCGAGTCGTTTTAAATGATATTTAGAAATTTTCAGAAGATTTGAAATAATTTCAAAATATTAAAAAAAATTAAAAACATAATACAACTTTTGGAAAATTTCGAAATTTAATAAAAAAATTTGAAAGTTTTGTAAAAAAAATAAGCTTTTCTTAAGGATTATTGGAAAATTTCAAATGATTTTTATTGTATAACATTCAGAAGGATTTTTTTTTAATTATATAAAAATCTTAGCAGAAAAACTTTTTCTTAAAGCCTTTCTGTAGATTGAAAATTGAACCATTCGTTTCAAAATTCAATCATTGGGTTGGAAATTAAGTTTTTTGTTTAAAACGACCTTTTTTTTAACATTTCTATTTTCTTGTAAGAATAATTCCTTCGATTTGAGCGATTCCAATTTGGTTTTTTACTACTAAATGCGATTAAGTTTAAATGCATGATTTTACTAAATTTTAGGTAAACTTAGTTATTTCAGAACATATTTCGAAGTTTTGGAAAAAAATTTATTTTATTTAGAAAGGCCTTCTGAAGTAAAAAATCGTTGTATTTTAAGATTCGAACAAAATCTGAGCAAGTTTTTAAATATTGAAATTTTTCAAACATTTTTGGAAAAATTCAAATAAGTTCAAAAGGTATTTTAATATTAAAGCTATTATAAAACTTTAAAAGATTTCGAAAAATTGTTAACAAAATCTACATTTTTTGAGAGTTGGAAATAAAATTTTAAAACTTTTTTAGGATTTCCAATGGTTTCAAGGTAATAAAAAAAAAATTCTTGAAAATTCCGAAAAAAAATTTAAACTATCATTCTGACACATTTATTTCCACAGAATATATTTTTTTTTAATTTCAAAAAATTTCCGAAATCGCAAAAAAAATGTTGAAGGTTTTAAAAAAAAATTTTACAATTTTAAAACAGTTTATGAAAAAATTCGAATCGTTTCAAAAACCATTAGTAAGGCTTAGAAGTTTAAAACAGATTGAAAAATATTTTTAAAAATTGAAAAGAAAATTAAATTTTTAATAATTTGGAGGGTTTTTTATAGACATTTTGAAAGTTCTCAAGAGAATAAAAACTTTTCTTAAGGTTCTTTGGAAAATTTGCAATGTTTTTATTTTATTTTATGAAATTAAGTTAGAAAAATTTTTCTGAAGATTTTTAAAAATTCGTAAGAAAGTTCTTTTTTCAAAAATAAAAGTCTTCTTTGTAGAAAATTCATATTTTGTTAATAACTAAAATAAATATTGTATGGTTGAAATATCAGTTTGCTTTCCGTTTCCAGTTCATACTTTTTAGTAGAAAATTTAACTTATAAGGCTGAATTGTGAAACCTAATCGAAAAAATTAATTTAAAGGATAAATATATTTATAATAAAAATAAAAGGTTTTTAGACTCTTTCGTAGAAAACCGACTTTTAGCAAAAAGAAAGCGTTCAGAGATATTCTATTGACGAAAAAAATTCTTTTAGGCATTTTTATAATATAGGGAATTTTATTTTTCGGGATTTTTCAGTCGTCCCAAAAAATTAGAGATGGAACGAAATAATTTTGTTTAAATATGAACTGAATTTTTATTTTTTAGAAATCACTAAATAAATAAGTGCAATAATTATTAAATAAGAATACAAGACAAAAAATTTTTTTCTGTCCCCATTCATGACGTCGAAGCTTGTATAAATATTAGAGCAAATTTTACTTAGTTTATTTAATTTCAACAAATAAGGCACATGAAGCAAATTTTATGGATAAAATGATATAGGTAGAAATATTTTAAAATAAAATCTAACATATATAACAGATAATTAAAAGTAAAAATAAATAATATAAAAGTAAAACATACCTGAATTGAAGTTGTCAAATAATTATTTTACATTAACAAAATAGCGGAGTTAACAATTCATAATTCAAAATTTTAAAACAATTAAAAAAATTTGGATAATTAAATTTCCAAAATTAGTTATTTTTTACAATTTTTACCATTTTTAAAGCTGAACAATTTTTTGGCTTTACAGGTGTGACTGAAAAGTAAAATAATTTTTTTATTTAAAAAGAGGGAAATTTAAAAAGTTAATAATTATCAAATTATACTTTTCAAATTTCTAAATTAATTTCTAACTTTTCTAGTTGAAAGAGGGTAAATGTATAGTATCAATTTTGTTTACTTAAAGATGAACAAGTTTATTATTAAAAATATTTCTAGCCTGAAAGAAGGATATTACAAATTTTAAATAATTTTATGACTTTTATTTTTAAAATTCGCTTCTAACAAAATTTCTAGACATAAATAATTAGGCGAAAAATTTTGTGAAATAAAATGTTATTAAAGCTTGTATATTTTTCCCAAAAAGTTAATTTTGTTATTTTTAGTATATTTTTATAAAGAAAATCTACCTTGTGTCGTTTTTCAAAGCAATAGAACAAAATTCTTCAGATCCCTGAAAAAATTTTTAAATGATTTTTTATTTTGTAAAATAATTTTTGGAGAATACTGAAAAAAATTTCATAGGATTTCAAAAATTATTAGAAAAGAATCTGGAAGATTTGAATGCAATTCAATTTTTTTTTTTTTTAGAATTTCGTTTTAAATTTTAAGAAAAATTCGAATCAATTCTCTGATTTCAATAAATGCTCTGAAGTGTTTGAATATCCTGAAATTCTCCGAATTCCCTTAAATTCCTGAATTTTTTTAATTGTCTGAAATTCTTGTATTACCTGAATATCCTGAAATTCCCCGAAATCCTTGAATTCATAAATATTCTGAATTTCCCGTAAATCCTTGAATATTATGAATTCTTGGAATTCATTAAATCCTGTGCATCCTTAAATTCATTGAATATTCGGAATTCCCTAAATTTCTGAAATTCCTTGAATTCCCTTTATTCCTGGAATATTCTGAATTCTTTAAATTTTCTGAAATTCCTTCATACTTTGCATTATTTTTACGTCATTGGAATTAATTTCATTTGGGCTTAAAATAGATTTAAAAAAAAATAATCTACAATCTATCACTTTAAGTAGTTTTAAGTTAGAAATATTAAAAATTAAACGATTAAAATTTTGTTCCTAAACTGAATTTTTTATTAATAAATTTTAAATAAATGTTAAATAGACGCATTTTAAATAAACAGAAAAATATTGCTCCTCATTTAAAAAATATATATTATTTTAATTGTAAAAATGTTTAAATAAAAAAAAGCGTTTAATTATTAGCAAGCCTCGCAATCACTTCAGATATCAAAAATCGTGTGTACGATGTAACAAATTAAAAAAAAATTGTTAAAATATTGTCAGTAAATTTTTTAAGTAATAATAATGAACTTCAATGTTTATTTAAAATCGTATCTTTTACTCTTGGTGGAAAATTTTATTTGATTTAAAATTAAATTAATTTGTGTAAAAAAAAAGCAACTGTTCAGTTGAGGATTCAAGTATTTTGTTAAAAATTCGTTTTTTTTTGGTTTTATAAAAATTTATCTTTTTACTAAAATTAAAATCTTTCTGGTGTAAATTTCAATAATTACATTTTTTTTGAAAATCCTTTGTGTTTTAAAATTTAAGTCTGGATGAAAATTCGTTTTTAAAAAATAAATATTAATTTTTATGACTGAAAATTTAACTATTTGAGTTTTGGTTGAAAATTTATCGTTTTTAGTTGAAAACTTTTTTTTTCTAGTTGAAAATTCAACTATTTTGCTAAAAAATGAATTATTTATTAAAAAAATTAACTACTTAGTAGACAATTTTGGTTTTCTTTTTATTGAAAATTAATTTTTTTAACTGAATATTTAATTATTCGATTTTTGTTTGAAAATTGATCATTCTTTAGTTTGAAACTTATATTCCTTAGTAGAAAATTCAAATATTTGGCTAAAAATTTGAATTATTTATTTGAAAAATTAACTACTTAGCAGAAAACTTTTTTTTTCTTTTCATTGAAAATTAATTTTTCAAATGAAAATTTAATTATTCCATTTTTTGTTGGAAACTGATCTTTTTTAGTTGAAAACTTATTTTTCTTAGTTGAAAATTCAACTAATTTGCTAAAAATATCAATTATTTATCAGAAAAATTAACTACTTAGAAGAAAATTCCTTTTCTTTTTATTGAAAATCAATTTTTGCAACTGAAAATTTAATTATTAGATTTTTGGTTGAAAACTGATTTTTTTTAATTAAGCACTTATTTTTTTAGTTGAAATTTAAACTATTTTGCAAACAATTAAATTATTTATTTTAAAAAATAACTACTTAGTAGAAAGTTTTGTTTTTCTTTTCACTGAATTAATTTTTGCAACTGGAAATTTAATTACTCGATTTTTTGTTGGAAACATGATCTTTTTTAAGTTGAAGACTTATTATTATTTTTTTTTTTTTGAAAATTAAACTATTTTTCTGAAAAATGAATGATTTATTTGAAAAATTAACTACTTAGTAGAAAATTCATTTTATTTTAATTGAAAATTAATTTTTTTAACTGAATATTTTATTTTTCAATCTTTGTTTGAAAATTGATCATTTTTTAGTTGAAAACTTATTTTTTTAGTTGAAAATTTAACTCGTTTTCTAAAAATTTGAATTATTTATCAGAAAAATTAACTACTTAGTAGAAAATTAATTTTCTTTTTATTGAAAATTAATTTTTTCAACTGAATATTTTATTTTTCAATCTTTGTTTGAAAATTGATCATTTTTTAGTTGAAAACTTATTTTTTTTTAGTTAAAAATTCAACTATTTTTCTGAAAAATGAATTATTTATTTGAAAAATTAACTACTTAGTAGAAAATTCATTTTCTTTCTATTGAAAATTAATTTTTTCAACTGAATATTTTATTTTTCAATCTTTGTTTGAAAATTGATCATTTTTTAGTTGAAAACTTATTTTTTTTTAGTTAAAAATTGAACTATTTTTCTGAAAAATGAATTATTTATTTGAAAAATTAACTACTTAGTAGAAAATTCATTTTATTTTAATTGAAAATTAATTTTTTCAACTGAATATTTTATTTTTCAATCTTTGTTTGAAAATTGATCATTTTTTAGTTGAAAACTTATTTTTTTAGTTGAAAATTTAACTCGTTTTCTAAAAATTTGAATTATTTATCAGAAAAATTAACTACTTAGTAGAAAATTCATTTTATTTTAATTGAAAATTAATTTTTTCAACTGAAAATTTAACTTTACGTTTTTTTTTTAAATTGTTCATTTTTTAGTTGAAATCTTATTTTTCTTAGTTGAGAATTCAACTATTTTGCTAAACATTGAATGAGTTATTTGAAAAATTAATTACTTAGTAGAAAGTTTGTCTTTCTTTTTATTGAAAATTTACTTACTCGATTTTTGGTTGGAAATTGATCTTTTTTTAGTTGAAAATTTATTTTTTTTAGTTGAAAATTCAACTATTTTGCTAAAAATTTGAATTATTTATCAGAAAAATTAACTACTTAGTAGAAAATTCATTTTCTTTTTATTGAAAATTAATTTTTTCAACTGAATATTTTATTTTTCAATCTTTGTTTGAAAATTGATCATTTTTTAGTTGAAAACTTATTTTTTTTTAATTAAAAATTCAACTATTTTTCTGAAAAATGAATTATTTATTTGAAAAATTAACTACTTAGTAGAAAATTTATTTTATTTTTATTGAAAATTAATTTTTTCAACTGAAAATTTAACTATACGTTTTTTTTTTTAAATTGTTCATTTTTTAGTTGAAAACTTATTTTTCTTAGTTGAGAATTCAACTATTTTGCTAAACATTGAATGAGTTATTTGAAACATTAATTACTTAGTAGAAAATCTGTTTTTTGTTTATTGAAAATTAATTTGTCTAACTGAAAAGTAAACTATTCATTTTTCGTTCAGAAATTGATATTTTTTGTTGAAAATGTAACTATTTTGCTAAAAATTGAATTATTTATTTGAAAAATTACCTACTTGTTAGAAAATTTATGTTTTCTTCGTATTAAAAATTAATCTTTGCCACTAAAAACTTAATTATTCAATTTTAGGTTTAAAACAAAATTAATCCTCTTGATTTAAAATTGAACTATTTGGTAGAAAAATCAATTTTTTGTTAAAAATTTCCCTTTTTTTGTAGAAAATCGCCCTGAATACGCGAATAATTCTTTTCTTCAAGTACAGAATTTCGCTCTTTTCACAACGCAACTGAAATAAAAACAAACAAATATCTTTTTCTGTCTGTTTTTTAATCGTATTTCTAGTAACAATGATTACAACAACGCCACAGTGAATTTTTGTGCGAAATGTTCAAAGTATAGATATTAACATTAATCGCAATAACCATTCTTTCGTAAGAATGTATAAAAAATAATGTTGAGACACTTTCGCACAAATTGATTCTCGTCACACGAGTGAGAATCAGAAAAACATTGTTACATGAATTACATTTATTCTTCTTCGAAATAATCAGAAATGGGTAAGAAAAAATAAAATTTTCAACTGTACGTGCAACGTACACTTGCGACACGACTAAATCTTCCTTCAACAAAAATCCTGCTCCTTAAAAAAATCATTCATTTTGGCTTTGCTTCTCATCTCGCAAAAATTTTCTCCCCCACCCCCCCTTCCCCCACTTTAAATTCCAATAATTTAAGAAACACCCTACATTATTGAAAACGACTGACTGACAACAACAACATTTCATCGCAAATGTCGTCTGATGTTTAAAAGTATAAAACAATTTCAATTGCAGCTGCTAATTGGACAATCATTAATTAAAAATTACAAATATACCTAAAATAATTAATTATCTTTTTTTTCTTCTCTCTCTTTTTGTTGATAAAAAATAAATTACTTCAAATAGGTGCATATTTTCAGTTAATGATTGTCGAGATGAAGAAATAAAGAAAAGAAAAGAAAAGAAAAGAAAAGAAAAAGAAAAAAACGAGTGCTTGTTTTTGCTGTTTCTCTAGAAACTAAAATAAAAAATAACCTACGATTAAAGTGGGATAAATCGGCAATTGTCGCGAAATTTAAATTCACTGTAGTTGGGAGATTTTGCAGTGACTATCGCCTATATCTCCCTTTTATTAATTGAAGCGCCTTTGCCATTAGAGGAGCCTTGGTCTTCTTGCCGATACTGGAGGCTGATAAAAACGAATTCATTTCATTAGAAATTCAATCATGAGTCGATAGAAAAAGCAAAAAAGGAAGGGGATAAAAAAAGAAAGAGGAGGAGGAGGAGGGGGGGGGAAAAAAAAAGAGAAAAATTAATTATTTTTGTTATACGTACAAGTTGCTTTTAGCCGGGGTATCGGGATAGGTGAACAACTATTGGTGGTTGCAGGCGGTTTTGAAACACCAGAAATTAACTTTCTTTTCAACTCGGAGGAGGTGACAGGTAAATCTTTTGCTGTGCCATATTTCGCTTGTTTTCGGAGAACACTTCGTGGCGGTTTCACGTGGAAATTGTCGTTAACTTGTATAGTCGATCTCACGGGTGTTGATTTGTCGATTGACTGCTTGATATTTGCGGTGAGTGCTTTCAATTTTGCTTCCCTCTCGTCCAAACATCTCTGCAAAACAAAATCCAGGGTTCAAGTTTTGACCGAACAAGATTTTTCTCAAAAATCTAAATAATTTTTTAAAAATATTTATGTAATTATTCTGAAAATTACGCGCTGAAAAAACATTAAGTTTTAATTTTTCAGGATTTACAAATTTCTTTGATTTTTGCCAAGAATTTCAAGAGAAAATTGAAAAATATTACAAAACATTTTGAATTATTTCATATTTGAATTATTGCATACTTTTGCAATTTTGCCATATTATAACATTTTAGAAAAAAATCTGAATAAGTTTTAGTAAATTATTTATATAAATAAGTTTTTATTAATTGGTTAAATATAAGTAATTATTAATTAAATAAATTTTACAATAAATAAAAATTATTTATATATATTAAATTTTAATTAATAAATCATTTTGACGGTATTTCAATTTATTCAGGGGAACTTTTTATTTAATTTGATAATACACGATAAGAAAAACTTATATATTAATTTATATTCGTTTAAAAATAATTTTTTAATTATTTTAAATAAATAATAATTCAGATAAATATGTTTTTAGTTTATAAGAAATTTGAGAGACATTCAGAACTTCTGAAACGATTTAAAATAAATTAAAACTTGCAAAGATTTTTTAAGAATTTTGTAAAAGTTTCACGAAAGTTAGACTTTTTATTCAGGTTCTTGAGAAAAATTGAAATAATTTTTTATTTCCAAAAATTAAAATAATTTTTCATTTGCAAAAACTAATTTTAAGAGATTATTTAAAAAGATTTCAAAAATTTTCAAAGAATCTCAAAGATTTTAAGGCAGTTTTTTTTTATTTTGCAGAATAAATAAAAAACGCAGGAAATTTTTTTTTCCTCATATTCGTGAGAAAATTTTTAATAGATTTTTCATTTTGAAAAATAAAGTTTAATAAATAATTAAAAAATACTTTTAAACATATCAAACGACTTCCTAAAATTTCGAAAATGAGTTTACTAGATTTTGAAGCAAAATGTTACAATTGCGTAAAATTACAAAATAAGAATAAACAAAAAATCGAGTAAATTCAAGAAATATTTAGTAAAATTGAAGAAAATGAAGGTTTTAAAAGATTTTTCGAAATGTCGATTTTTAAATATTTCAAAACTAAATATTGAGAGATTAAAAAAAAATATTAAATGATATTTAAAAATTTTGAGAAAAATTCGAGTCAGTTTAAAATATTTTCAGAAATTTAAGACATTTTAAATAGATTATAAATCTTTGAAAACAAACTCCTAAACTTCTAAAAGTCCTAAACATCTTTTAAAAATACTCAAATTTTTCATGCTCTTTTGTAAAATCCTATATATTAAAAAAAATTTTTTTTTTAAATTTTCTCAAAAATCTTATGGAAATTATATTTATATAAATTTAAAAACTTGTCCTTAATTCTCAGAATTTAATTTTAACATCGATTTATTATAACACTTCGAAAAATAATTTTCGATTAATTTGAGTTTTGCCAAAGATAAAAAAAATTAGTTCTTAATTACTATATTTGAAAGTGATTGAATATCCGAAACTAATACAAAATAACGAAAAAATGAATAACAAATTCACAAATCAGGGAAAAATATTGCCGAAAATATAAATGAACAAATTATAAATTAACGGGATTATAAAATAAACAAATTGTAAAATCCCCATAAATAATTATATTACTGAAATTTTAAATTGCCAAAAATAATTAATAAATTACTAATTAAATTGTTTGCCTTATTTATAATTTCATAAATAGCTCATAAATTAATAACCAATTGACTATGTTCTCCAGTTCTCAATTTCGGGAACTGAAATATTAACGGAAATTTTCATAACTAATATTTCGAACGAGAAAGATTTTAATTTGATATAAAAAATGAGTTAAATTTAACAAAAAAAAAAGAATTTTGAACCACATAAATGAAATTTCCACCAAAAATATTTTTAATTGTAATTAAAAACAGTAGAATTCTACTAGAAAATATGATTTTTAAGCTTAATAGTTGAATGCTCAACCAAAAAGAATTAATTTTCAACCAAAAAGCTGCTTTTTTAATAACAACAAAAAAAGAATGAATTTCGACAACAAATATTTTTTTGAAACAAAAAGACAAATTAAAAAAAAAGTTAAATTTTTCACAAAAAATATTTTTAGTTAAGGAAGAAAAAAAATTTTAATCAAGTTGTGTAATTTGTGAAGACAAAAAGATGAACTTTCTACAAAACAGTGAAATTTTCAAATTAAAAAGATAAATTTTCAGTAAAAAAATTAATTTTAAAGTAAAAATAAAGCATTTTGAACAAAATATTTATTTTTCAACCAAAGACATGAATTTTAGAGTAAAATAATGAATCTACACCAATAAGATGAATTTTTTAAAGAAAGAAGTTTAATTTTCAACCAAAGAAAGGTATATTCTCAATAAAAAATGTAAAAGGGTTAATATTTCACTCGAAAAAGATTTTAATTTTATATACAAAATTTAAACTCAGCAAAAAAGAAATTTTTCAACAATATGCATAAATTTTCAAACAAATAGTTGAAATTTTAATAAATAGGATAATTTTTTTTTACCAATAATGAAATTTTAATATTAATATTACAAGATATTCTTAAAGATTTTAGTACGATCGATTAATTGAATAATTAAATAATACTAAAAATATAATTGATCGTTTCTTGGCTTTGTCTCTAAAGGCCATGACTCTGAATAATAATTCACCCCAATTTTAATTTTATCTACTTATACTTAAAATTCAGTGCCTAATTTTTGTTAGTAAAAATTTGAATTTTGAAAAAGATAGATGATTTTTTAACCGAAGAGTTAAACTTTCAAGCAAAAAGTTGAATTTTCAACTAAAAAAGATTAATTTTTTAAACAAATAGCTGAATTTTTATCAAAAAAATATCAGCTTTCTACCGAAAGCGGAATAGTTAAATTTGCAGTTTGAAAAATGAATTTTCCACTAAAAAAATCATTTTAAAAACAAATTTAATTTAACATTAAACTAAGTTTTTTTATTTGAAACCAAAAACAGGAAGTTTCAACTAAAATGATGAATATTTAACTAGAATAATTAATTTTCAAACAAAAAGATAAATTTCAAACCCAGAAGATTAATTTCCACCATAAACGTTAAAATTTTCAACTGAAAAAAAGATAATTTTTCAACCAAATATTGAATAACATTTTCAGTAAAAAATATTAAAAATAAACAAATGTTCAATAAAATAGTTGGAATAGTTAAATTTTCAGTAAAAAAATTAATTTCCAGCCAAAGAAAAAACAAATTTTCAACAAAATAGTTCACTTTTTAACAACGGCCTAATTCTTAATTAGGCAATTCCAACTTTATTACAAAATATGAATTCGGTACGGGAAATGTAGCAGTTGATATTTCAACCAAAAAAGGTAAAAAATTTTAATAAAAAACAATGAAATTCAACCAGAAAGAACGAATTTTCAACAAAAGATCTCAAGTTTAAACCGGGGTTTTTATTCATTAAAAACCGTTTTTTTTTAACTTTAAAAGTTTAAAGGATGGCCGTTTTAATCAAAGAAAAGAAATTTCCGTTTTTTTTCGATTCGCAAATATTTTTGATGGTCAATGAAATTTAAAAAAAATACACTTTTATTCCAAAAAATTTTCCACTTGAAGTGATAAAAACTGTGCTGCAAATTGAAGCACTGAAAGTGGAACTCTTGCGTTTTAAAACTGAAATTTAACACTCTTTTCATTCCAAAACTTTGTATTCAAATCCTAAATAATTTAAACGTGTAAAATGGAAGCTTCTCAGCACTTTTGATCTGAACAATTTGCAATTAAATGCATTCGGTTCCAACAATATAAATTCAAGTAATCACTTTCAATGCTCGAAATTGAAGAATCAATCGATGCATTACATTTTGTTTTTAAAATTATATCATTTTAAGGAATTTTAAGCTTTTAAGAACATCAAAATTTAACTAATTATTTTTAAAACAGTTGAAAACAAAGTTGGACAGATTTTTTTGTTCTAAAAATTTTGTAAAATTCCCGGTCAAAAAATAAGTGCACTGTCATTTCCTATAACTATGTTCGCGCCTCGAATTTTGATCGACTAATTTTTACTTTCGCCCCGCAAATTTCACTTTCGCCCCGCAAATTTCACTTTCGCCCCACAAATTTTTCTTTCGTCCCGCTGATTTTACTTTCACCTCGCTAATTTTACTTTCACCACACTGATTTTATTTACGGCCCGAAAATTTTACTTTCGCCTCTCTGATTTATACATTCGCCCCGCAAATTTCACTTTCGCCCCGCTGATTTTACTTTCACCCCGCAAATTTTTCTTTCATCCCGCTGATTTTACTTTCACCTCGCTGATTTTACTTTCGCCCCAATGATTTTATTTACACCCCGAAAATTTTACTTTCGCCCCTCTGATTTATACATTCGCCCCCCCAAATTTTTCTTTCGTTCCGCTAATTTTACTTTCGCCCCGCTAATTTTATTTTCGCCCCGCTGATTTTACTGTCGCCACGCTAATTTTACTTTCGCACCGCAAATTTCACTTTCGCCCCGCTGATTTATACTTTCGCCCTGCAAATTTTTCTTTCGTCCCGCTGATTTTACTGTCGCCACACTGATTTTATTTACGCACCGAAAATTTTACTTTCGCCCCTCTGATTTATACATTCGCCCCGCTGATTTTACTTTCACCTCGCAAATTTTACTTTCGCCCCAATGATTTTATTTACGCACCGAAAATTTTACTTTCGCCCCTCTGATTTATACATTCGCCCCCCAAATTTTTCTTTCGCCCTGCTAATTTTACTTTCGCTACGCAAATTTTACTTTCGCCCCGCTAATTTTATTTTCGCCCCGCTGATTTTACTGTCACCCCGCTAATTTTCCTTTCGTCCCGCAAATTTTATTTTCACCCCGATAATTTTATTTTCGCCCCGCTGATTTTACCTTCGCCCCGCAAATTTTACTTTCGCC
>NC_046660.1:28058009-28090487 GCF_010883055.1 Belonocnema kinseyi
CGCCCCGAAAATTTTACTTTCGCCCCTCTGATTTATACATTCGCCCCGCAAATCTCACTTTCGCCCCGCTGATTTTACTTTCACCCCGCAAATTTTTCTTTCATCCCGCTGATTTTACTTTCACCTCGCTAATTTTACTTTCGCCCAATGATTTTATTTACGCCCCGAAAATTTTACTTTCGCCCCTCTGATTTATACATTCGCCCTCCAAATTTTTCTTTCGTCCCGCTAATTTTATTTTCGCCTCGTAAATTTTACTTTCGCCTCGCAAATTTCACTTTCGCACCGCAAATTTTTCTTTCGTCTCGCAAATTTTACTTTTGTCCCGCAAATTTTACTTTCGTCCCGCAAATTTTATTTTCACCCCGATAATTTTACCTTCGCCCCGCAAATTTTACTTTCGCCACGCAAATTTTTCTTTCATCCCGCTGATTTTACTTTCGCCCCACTGATTTTATTTACGCCCTGAAAATTTTACTTTCGCCCGGTAATTTTACTTTCGCCCCGCAAATTTTACTTTCGCCCAGCAAATTTCATTTTCGCCCCGCTGATTTATACTTTCGCCCCGCAAATTTTTCTTTCGTCCCGCTGATTTTACTTTCGCCACACTGATTTTATTTACGCCCCGAAAATTTTACTTTCGCCCCTCTGATTTATACATTCGCCCCGCAAATCTCACTTTCGCCCGCTGATTTTACTTTCACCCCGCAAATTTTTCTTTCATCCCGCTGATTTTACTTTCACCTCGCTAATTTTACTTTCGCCCCAATGATTTTATTTACGCCCCGAAAATTTTACTTTCGCCCCTCTGATTTATACATTCGCCCCCCAAATTTTTCTTTCGTCCCGCTAATTTTACTTTCGCCTCGTAAATTTTACTTTCGCCCCGCTGATTTTACTGTCACCCCGCTAATTTTACTTTCGCCTCGCAAATTTCACTTTCGCACCGCAAATTTTTCTTTCGTCTCGCAAATTTTACTTTCGTCCCGCAAATTTTACTTTCTTCTCGCAAATTTTATTTTCACCCTGATAATTTTACCTTCGCCCCGCAAATTTTACTTTCGCCACGCAAATTTTTCTTTCATCCCGCTGATTTTACTTTCGCCCCACTGACTTTATTTACGTCCTGAAAATTTTACTTTCGTCCGCTAATTTTGCGTTCGCCCCGCAAATTTTACTTTCGCCTCACTAATTTTATTTTTGCCCCGCAAATTCGATTTGCGAGAAATATATGCAACTTTCGCCCCTATTTCCAGAGGCAAAAGGTGGCCATTTCGGTTTAGTGTGGAATAATAACCCTGCAATATTAAAATGCTGATATTTGAATATTAATGATCAATGACAAAGTCATAGAATTTTGAGAATGAAGTGATTCAAGTAGGGCCCGCCCCTCTAACTTACCATGTACATTTCACGCCAAGACTCCATTTCCTCTCTCTTTTTCGTGCGAAACTCCCGGTTACAGTGAAATTGCCACAAGGGGTCTGTTTCTTCGACAAGGTACGGATTATGGTGTTCGAGCATATAGAGCTGGTCCGGGGTGGCTCTTTCCAAAACTGGTTTTAATATGTAGAACGGTACTCCACCGGTAACTTCGAGGGCGTCAATATTCTCTATCAGAACTCTAATGCACATTTCGTATAATGAAGGTACGGTTGAATAACCAGTTTTGTTTCCAGAGAATACTTTTGTTCTGAAATTTGCAACATTTTTCTTAGTCATCATATCTTCAACAAAAAAACAAAAAAAAAAACAAAAAAAAATAGGTCTCTACTCAAATCACGGAGAAAAAATTCCCTGATTAATTACAGTCTTTTTCCAGATATCTCAAGCTTTTTCCAGGTACACGTTTATTCCATATACAGTATGTATGAATATGTATACAGTTTTGAGAGTTTATTAAAAATAATTTTTTTTTAAAGTTTTGTAGAGTTTAATTTAGAAAGTTTTGAAACAAAATTATATTACGAGATATTCTAAAATATATTAGTACCACTAATTAATTAAATAATGCTAAAACAAAATTAATCGTTTTTTGAATTTGTCTGTAAAATCAATGAATTTGAATAATTCCAGTTCCTAACTTTTCAAGTAAACATATTGCATTTTGAACAAGATAGATAAATTTAAAACTAAATATTTGAGTTTTTAAGCAAAAAGATTAATTTCCTACAAAAAAGAAAAAAAGGCATTATCAAAACATATGTATTTTCAACTAAATAGTTGAATTTTCAATTAAAAATTATACGTTTTCAACCAGAAATATAAGAGTTAAATTTTCAGTTTAAAAAACAAATTTTCCACCGAAAATAAAACAACATATATTCAACCAATGATTAATTTAAAAGCGAAAAATGTCAACCTTCAGCTGGAATAGATCAATTTAAATACAAAGATGAATTTTTAACAGAAAAATTTAACTTTCAACCAAGTACTTTTATTTATATAAAAAAAATGAATTTGCAACTAAATTGGTTCTTTTTTAACTGGGACACTTAAATTTTTGACACAGAAGATGAGTGTTCAAACAAAGACATTAATCATTTTCTACCAACAAGATGAAATTTTAATAAACCAAGTACTTGAATTTTTAACTAAAAAAGCCAAATTTTCAACCAAATAGTTTGAACTTTAAACTAAAAAATATCAATTTTCTGACAATAAGAACAGTTAAATTTTCGGTTAAAAAATGTATTCGTTTTTTAGGATGAAAATTAATTTTGAAGCTGAAAATTCATCTTTTTAATTTTAAATTCAATTTTTTGGTTGAAACTTGAACAATATTCTTGAGCAGCCATAATTTTTATTGAAAATTCAAAGGTTTCGGTAAAATTTGTCTTTTTTGGGTAGAAAATTTAACTAATTGGGTAGAAAAATCAACTATTTTATTTTAAATTATTTTTTTGGGAGAAAATCCATCTGCTGTGTAGAAAATGCATCTACCTTGAAAATTCAACAATTAGGTTACATTTTTTTTTCTTGACTGAAAATCGATTTTCGGTTGAAACTTCTTCTGTATAGTTTGAAAAAAATGATCTCTTTTAGCAGAAATTCCCTTTTCTTTCGATGCAAAAATGCAACTTTTTTATGAAAATTAATATTTGTTTTAGTTAAAATTCAACTATTTTATTGAAAATTCGTCTTTTTTGGATGAATTCTATTGTTCTTGATTTAAAATTTAAATATTTTGGGGTTCAAATATCAACTATTACATTTGACGGTAAAAATTTGTATTTTTCTGTTTGAAAATTGAATTAATTTGTTACAAATTCATTTTTTTATTGAACATTTACAACTCTGTTAAAAATTAAACTTTTTAAAATGAAAATTCGTCTCTTTTTTGTTTCAAAATTTCATTTTTAGGGTTAAAAATGGAACTATTTTGTAGAAAATTCAACTTTTTTGTGGAACTTTTTTTTGCGGGGGTAAAAAATGAATCTATTTGGTTAAAAATTAAAATGAATCGAAACTTTCTTTTTTAGTTGAAAATTAATATATTTTATTATTCGTCTTTTTGTTTGTGTGAAAAATTTAACTATTTTTTATGTGAAAATTCAACTATTTTGTCGAAATTTTTCTTTTTCGTTGAAAATTCATTTATTTGATTAAAAAATTATAAAGTAGTTCGACCATAGAGAGGAATTTTCTACAAAATAGTTTTATTTCTAACCACAAAAATGAAATTATTTGATTTTCAGGTGTAAAAAAGAATTTTTGAAACATAAACAAAACAAATTTTCAATTCTATTTTTGGTTGAAAATATTTTATAAGTTCAACTCTTCTTTTGTAGTTGAAAATTCGTGTTTGCTATTAACAAGTTGTATTTTTTCGAGAAAATTGAAGTATTTCGTCGAAAATTCTTTTTCTTTTTTGAACATTATTTTTTGGACTTGAAAATTTAACCATTCCATTTTTTGTTGAAAATTCAACTATTTGGTTTCAAAATTATCTTTTTTTGTAGAAAATTGAACTACATTGTTAAAAATTCATTGATTTCTTTAAATTAAATTTTTATCTGAAAATGTCACCATTCTATTTTCTGTTGAAAATTTATATTGTTACCGGTTGAAAATTCAACTGTTTTGTAGAAAATACGTCTTTTTGGTTTAAATTTTCATCTTTTTGGTAGAGACTTAAGCTTTTTTGTGAGAAAATTTGCTGTAAAATCCAACTATTTTGTTTAGATTTTTTTTAGTTGAAAATTAATGTATTTTATTAAAAATTCGTGTTTTTTTCGGAGAAAATTAAATTATTTTATTGAAATTTGTTTTAACTGTCAAAAATTAATTTTTTAAATTGAAAATTTAACTATTTCTTTTTCACTTGCAAATTCAACTATTTGTTTAAAAAAAAAACTATTTGGTCAAAAATTAAACTTATTTGAAAGTTTGTTTTTTTGAAAGTTTAACTAATGATTTAAAAAAGTTTTTGTTATTGAAGAATCACCTTCTTTGGTTAAAAATTAAACAATTCTATTTTTTGCGGATCATTTGCCTTAAATTGAACATTTCTTTTTTAGTTGAAAATTTATGTATTTTGTCAAAAATTCATGTATTTTATTCGAAAAAATCGTCTTCTTCGGAAAAACTTGAACTACTTTGTCGAAAATTAATTTTCTTCTGTTAAAAATTTTTTTTTTTTAACTGAAAATTTTTGCTATTCCATTTTTGTTAGAAAACTCAACTACTGGGTTTCAAAATTACTTTTTTTTGCTCAAAATTCCAATAATTGGTTGTAAATTGAATCACTTTATTAAAAATCTTTTTTTTTCTTGAACATTTACCGCTTTCGCTGTAAATTTAACTATTTTATTGAGAATCCTTTCTTTAATGGTTGAAAATTAAACTATCTGTTTGAAAAATTTTCTTTTTCTATGTAAAAAAAATTAAATCGCCCGTTAAAAATTCATCTTTTGTTAAAAATTCAATTGAACTTATAGAAAATTAACCTATTCTAAGTGAGAATTCGCCTATTTTGTTGACAATTCGCTTTTTTAGTAAAAAAAAAAAAAAAAAAACCGATCTCTTCTTAGTTGAAACATTATATTTTTACTGAAAACTTCATTTTTGGGTTGGCAATTAAACTAATTGTTGAAAATCCATGTTTTATGTACAAATGTTGTCTTGTTTAGTAAAAAATTATTCTTTTCTTTTGAAAATTCAACCATTTATTTATAAATTAATTTTTTTCTTTAGATTCACAGTTTTTGTAGAAAATAGATCCTTTTTAAATAAACGTAATCTTTTTGGCTGAAAATTTATCTTTCAAAGTAATAATTTAACTATTCTATTTTTGTCAAAAAATGTGTCCTTTGGGTTAAAAATTCATTTCTTTGTTTGAACTTACTTTCTTTCAATGACAGAAATCGTTAAAAAAAAAAATTTTTAACCAATAACTTGACTTGAAAATTATATGCTTGAATATTTTTCACGGGGAAAAAAAAATTCAAGATTGATTAAAAATCAGTCATTTTTCAAAAACTGGCAAGAAAAAAATTGAATGATAAAAACTGTGGTTAATAAAGTACAAAATTTCGAAATAAATAAAAAAAATCTACCTTTGATTCTTGCTGTAGATAACTTCAGAGAGCGATCTGTCCTCCTCAAATTTTCGATTAACAGGATTCATATTATAAGTGAGTGGCTTATAATTGGGACTAATTTCAGGTAGGGTCGCGGCTAAATCAACACTGAGAGGTTCCAGCTTGACATTCGGTGCCAGAAGAGAGGGTGCATTTGATTCTAGATCAGTGTCTTCAGTCTTAAATTTCGCGAAAAATCCCACCGATTTGCTGCCGCTCTCGGAAGTTGAGGCTTCAGGTTCGGCTTTACTTGATTTCGCGGTTGGCCCACCGACAGCAGCAGGAACATTTCCACCTTTTTTCCGTGAAGGCGGAGGCAACATGCACATTCCGAGTGCATCGGCAAAACTTGTACCAGACTGAGAATCAATTCCCACGACATTTTCATCCTTCTCCTTTTTAATTTTCTTCTTCACTTTGTGCTCCTTCTCCTTATCCCTGTCCTTCTCCTTTCCCTCACTCCTCGATTTCTCCTCCTTTCGACTTTTCTCCTCCTCATTAATATCACCCTGTCTCGCCGAATCCTTACTACTGGACCTCGAGGAACTGTGCGAACTTTTTGACTTGGAGGAGGAATGCTTGTGACTACTCTCCTTCTTCCGCTTATCGTCCTTCTTCGACTCCTTTCTCTGACTATCCTTCTCCTCCGACTTTCTCAACTTTCTCGCCTCATCCTTCTCCCTTTTCCTATCTTTATGTCCTTCCTTTCGAGAAGACTTATCACATGACTGGACACTACTTTTCTTCGTTTCGGACTCGAGAGATGATCCCAACTCAATCCCTGTCAATTCCGACTCCGAGGGGGAATTTATCACCAGCCTCGAATTCTCCTCCTCACTCTCGGACTCGGAATATTTCGCTTTCTTCGACTCCTTCTCACTCCGCTCCTGTTTGCGCTTTCTGCTGCTGTCATTCCCATTTGTGATGACAGACTCCGTACTACTCGAGACTTTCCCATCATCCCTCTTATCTCTTGAATCTCTTAAATCCTTTTTCATCGAATCATCTTTCGCACCTTTTCTACTATCACTATCAGAGTCATGTTTCGTATGCTTTCTACTTTTCTCCCTTTGTTCCTCATCTTTTGCGCTCTTCTGCTTTTCTTTGCTACCACTACTACTGCTGCTGCTGCTATGCTTCTCTCGACTTTTACTCTCCGTTTCCGAATTTCCCTTTGGCGAATGTTTCGATCCGTGACTCGAGGAAGAACTTTTGCTCGACTTTTTGTGTCTCTCTTTCGACGACTCCTGAGTTGTTCGGCTCAGGCCATTTTCCGAATTTTCGTCACGTTTTGGCGACTCGGGATTGTCGCTGTAACTCTCGGGAGCATCGGGAACGCAAGCCTCGTCCTCATCTTCGGCGTCACTTGAATCTTCATTGGCTACCATTGTTTTCCATTTTGCGACCAATGCCTTCGCTGCATCGCCCACACCCCCATCATATTTTCGCAACGAGTTTACTGTTCGTCCTACTCCCGTGTCTCGTAAATGCTGAACAGTTATGGGTAGTTGATAGAGCTTTGAAATGCAGTGCATCATCTGAAAAACAATTGAAAATAGCTTCAATTTATCCAACGGCCAATAACTAAGACTATTCGACACTAGAAAAAATTGAGACACATATATTTTTATTGCTTAAGATCTCCTCTTTCCGACGGTGCAAATGAAATTCCTCAAAAAATTTACTTATTATCCCAAAATGCAGTTTAAGGGCATGTGACACATCTAAATACCTATATTACCGACCTCACTTTTTCCGTTCACTGAATGTTTTTTTTTGAATCTAAGCACTTTTTTTGTAAATAAAATATCGAGCTGAAACTTTGGGAAATGTATTAGAGCACAATAAAGTACGTTTAGGTACTGCATTTTGGTAGGAACTTCACTGAAAATTATTTTATCTTTTTTCTGAACCTCGACATTTTTTGAACGTTCCAACTTTTTTTATACATAAAATATCGGTATCAAACTTTGAGAAATGCAAGAGCCGAAAGAAAACTACGTTTAAGTAGAAATATTAATAATAAAAGATGTAAAAAAAAATTCAATAATCAATTCCATCGGAATCAGCCGGTAACGTTGTACACGAAAATGCGAACCCTGGCGGCCACTAGATGAGGCTCTAGATGGTTAGTATTTTCGTGTACAACGTTACCGGCTGATGCCGATGGAATTGATAATTGAAAATTTTTTTTACATCTTTTATTATTAAGATTTGTACTTAAACGTAGTTTTCTTTCGGCTCTTGCATTTCTCAAAGTTTAAGACCGATATTTTATGTATAAAAAAAGTTCGAACGTTCAAAAAATGTTGAGGTTCAGAAAAAAGATGAAATAATTTTCAGTGAAGTTCCTACCAAAATGCAGTACCTAAACGTACTTTATTGTACTCTAATACACCTTCCAAAGTTTCAGCTCGATATTTTATTTACAAAAAAAGTTCTTAGGTTCAAAAAAGCATACTGCGTCAAGCGTCTCGAGTTGTTAAATTCACGAGAATTTAAAAGAATTTAAGAGAATGATGAATTTAAGATTTTTATCAATATTTTTATTGTTCAGGTGATATCAGCGATTGAATATAAATTATTTTCTAGCTCAGACATATTCAGAAATTACAGTGTTTCATATACAAATTAAAAATTTTCATATCTATTAATTTATCTCAAACAAAAAAAAAGACGTTTTTTCTACTGTAAAAGATAACTCTTTAACAATAATAATTGAATTTTTAACAAAATAGTCAAACATACAATCTAAAAAAACAAATTGCCAACGAAAAAGTGTCATAGTTTATACTTTAATAAGAAAATAATGAAATTTATACAAAAAAGGAAAATAATTTTAAAACCAAAATACGAATTTCCAGCAAATAAAGATTTTTTACTCAAAAAATGAATAAAAGTTTATCTAAATTATAGAATCTTTAAACCAGAAGACAAATTTCCTTTATAAAAATTCAATTTTCAAACAAAAAATATGACTGTTCAACAAAAAATTAGTTTTACACGAAACTGATGCATTTTTACGCAAAAAATAGGAAATTTCAAACTAAAAAATAATTTTTTTTACAAAAAAATGCGAATTTTTAACTAAAAATTATCAACCTTAAAAAATTGAAAAGTTACATTTTCTGTTAAAAAATGAATTCTAAAAAAAAGAAGTATTTTTCACTAAACGACTTTTAACCAAAAAAGATACATAAAAAAAAAGTTGAATTTTCTGTTGAAAAAGATTTTAGTCGAGTTTTCACGATCAAACTGAATTTTTTATAAAAAAAAAAAGAATTTTTAACCAAAAAAGATGACTTTTTAAGAAAATTGTGGAATCCTCTAGTTTTCATCCAAGAAAGATTCAAGTTAACTCAGTAACATCAAAAATTGACTTTAAAATCCAAAAAGATCAATTTTTTTAACCAAAAAGGATGAATTTTTAACAAAATAGTTAAATTCTCTACAAAATAGTTGCATTTTTATTCAAAAAAGATCAATTTTGTACTAAAACATATGAATTTGTAATAAAAGAAAACATTTTTTTATAAGTGAAACTTTCATCCGGAAAATATTTCAGTTCATTTTTCAACACCAAAATATAAATTTTGAACAAAAAGTAAATTTTCTACGAAATAGTTATGTATCAAAATTTTTTTATTTTTTTCTCGTTACCGTTCTCAAAGTGAAATACCCGTCTCAGAACTCTACAAGCGTCAGTCTGCTAGCAGCAACTGCTGAATGTGGCGGTAAAAAAATTGTGGGGCGCAAATAAATATCTTTTTCGAAGGCACCCATGTTGCAATATTTTTTGTATGAAAGTACACTATTTCAAAAGTATAGTCATAAATTTTCAGGTTAAAATAATTCAAATTGTGTGAGTTATGAATTTTTAAGTAAAAAACCTATTTTTTTCACTTTTTTCAATAATTTTTTTAACAAACTTAAAATAAATAAACGGCTTTAAAATCAACTCTAACTTATAAAAGATACCTTAAACTATATCGGATAATTTTATTGTGACAAAATGTTCAATAGGGGTTAAACACACATGTTAAATACGCTGGGGTATTGAACACCCACGATGCACTTTAACGTGATTTTTACCATGTAAGCATTTTAAGGCAAATAACGCACGATATAAAAAAATTAAAAGAATAAAAATGTTTCTTTATGAATGCCCTACAAGATTATCATAACAACTTTTTGAATTTTTTAAAAAAATCGAAAATTCAAACTTTGACAGTAAAAAAAACAATATTTCAAGGATTCTTAATTCTGTTAATGTAATTAAAAAAAAAGTTTTTGGTTCTGTACCTAAAGGAGGGTCGCACAGTGAGAAAAAAATGACTTTTTTGGTTAAAAATAACGTACATCCCACAAATATTCAGCGATTTGGACAAAAATTTTTAAAAAGAAGCTAATAAGATTTCTCAGAAAATTATTGAGTCTGATTTTTTAATTAGGTTTTTAATTTTTTATAAACAAACAAATATGACGAAAAAAATAGCCATTTCTTCTATTTGACGTTCCCGGTACTCGTCAATAACAAAAAAATGGTTGAAATTGCTTTAGTTGCAGAGTTACATTAAGGATATTCCAATATTAGACAATTTAAAAAACAAAATTTATAAACAAATTATTTGTTGAACAGATTTTTTTTACGATTTTCTATAAATATACGTTTTTTCAAGTAATATTGCAAGAAATTTGAATGAAAACAATATTACATAATAAAATTTCTCTTATGATTATAATTGTTGATATTATAAACCAAGTTTATGTACAAATGCAGTAATCAGGCATTTTTAGACAGAAATATTCGTTGCTTTCGATGTAAATTTTCTTTAATTAGGAAATTTGTTATAATTCTAACAAAATTCATAATTAGTTTAAAAATTCGGGGTTTTCAATGCCAGTCTTTTCAGTTGGGAACTTATTGACAATTTCAGCATCATTCATGATAAGTTGATAAATTTTATGATTTCTTCAAAAAATTTAATCAAAAAATGAATTAATCAGGTATTTGTCTACAAAAAAATTCATTTTTTTCCATGTCAACTTTTTAAATTATGAACTTCATGAAAACTTCAGTAAAATGTATAATTTTTTGGTCAATTTTGTGATTTTTTTAAACAAACTTAATAAACAAATGCATTAGTGGGGAATCTGTCGACGGAAAAATTCTGTTTTGTTTCGATATCAGACTTTTAATTTAGATTTTCATAACAAATTCGGCAACATTCTTGATGAGTTGATAAATTTTATAATTTTTACAAACAAATTTAACAAACAAATGCATCATTCGGGCATCTGTGGATGGAATAATTCGTTCTTTTCGATGTCAGTTTTTTTAATGGGGAACTTCATGATGATTTCAGCAAAATTCATAATTCGTCGATAAATTTTATATTTTTTTAAAAACAAATTCGATAAACTAATGCATTATTCGCGGTCATCTGTCTATGAAAAAATTTTTTTTTCGATATCCTAATTAAAAAAGTTGCCAGACAAAAACGAATTTTTCTGTAGATTAATGCCTGATTACTGCATTTTTTGATTAAATTTGTTTAAAGAAATAATAATATTGTGTTTGAAGAATTGAAAAAACAAATTTGTATATCTTTTTTGATATCAAAATTTTGGTTAACTCATCTTTTTTAGATCCTGCCTTGTCCAACCAAAAAGTGAAAAAATTGATTTTTCATTATTTTTTGTGCAGTTTGAATTTTCGATTTTTCAAGAAGATCCAAAAAGTTGTTATGATAATTTTAAACTGCGTTAGAGTTAGGGAATTTTCGGAAAACTAAAGCTAACGTTAAATTGTGTTTGGTTGAAAATTCATTTCTTAGGTTGAAAATGTATCTTTTTGATTTGAAAACTCGACTAAAAAGTGTTTAAAATTGATTTGTAATTTTTTTAAATAGAAAAATTAAAACTTTAACGTTCAAAGTTTAGTTTTTTGTTTAGTTTTGAATAATTGATTTATAATCACTGACTTTAAATGAAGAGTCAGACATTTCTAAATATTAAGTAATTGTTCTTTTGAAATCTGGAAATCCTAAAATTGTGAACTGATTGCGAATCGTCTTGTAAAATAAAATATTATTCACTTTTTAATACTTAGATTGCAGTTCAATTTAAAAACTCATTCATTAATTTATATTCATAGCTGATCAACTAAAAATATGTTTGTTGTAAAACCATAGATTTCAAACGTTTCTAATTTTTAATTGTTTAAGTCTTTACAACGGCATTTTAAACTTCTTTAAGTAAAAATGTACAATTAAAAATTAAAATCTAAAATGGATTTTTTTTTCAACAATTTTGTAAAATTCTCGGTCAAAAAATAAATTCACTGTCATTTCAAGGTTCATTTTTTCGTTTGAAGAGTTTACCATTATATTTTTTTGACCGAAAGTCATTACTTTCGTTAAAAATTATACTATTTATTTGGAAAATTAATAATTTTATAAAAAAAAACTATTTTGGTAAAAAAATTCTTTTGGTCAATAATTCAACTACTTAGTTAAAAGTTGAACTACTTTGTAAAAAAATAATTTTTTTGGTTGAAGATTCAACGCTTTGGTTAAAAAGTTAATTATCTTATTGAAAATTCGCTGCACTTTTGGTCAAAATTTAACTTTTTTTCACTGAAAATTT
This sequence comes from Belonocnema kinseyi, assembly GCF_010883055.1. Lineage (NCBI taxonomy): Eukaryota > Metazoa > Arthropoda > Insecta > Hymenoptera > Cynipidae > Belonocnema > Belonocnema kinseyi. Next base: position 28,070,240 of record NC_046660.1, read on the forward strand.
AACTATTCTATTTTTGGTTGTTGAGAAAATTGATCAATTTTAGTTTAAAATTTGAGTACTGGGTTCAAAATATTCTTCTTGATTAAAAAAATAACTTTTTGGTTCAAACTTCCAATCTTTGGTTAAAAGTTGATCAGTTTAGTTGAGAATTCATCTCTGATTAAAAATTAAGTTATTTTCCTCAACATTAATTTTGTTGTTGGTAAGAATTACTTACGCAATTTCAAAGTGGAACCATTTTCTCAAGCAAAATTTTTTTAAGACTATAATTTAGTTTAAAACTTAATTATTTTGTACAAAATTCGGTTTTTAATTAAAATTAATTTTTTGAACTGTAAACTTACATATTTTATTTGTGGTTAAAAATGTATCTTTTTTAGTGAGAATTGAACTACTTGGTTAAGAGTTCAACTAATTTGTCACAAAAAATGCCTTTTTTCTTTTGTATATTAATTTTTTTTACTGAAAATTTATCTATTATGGCAGGAAACAAATCTTTCTAGTTGAAAAATCATCTTTTTTCAGTTAAAAATGTAACTACTTGATTTAAATTGAAACTACTTTGTCACAAATTCATTCTTTTAGTAAAAGATTCATTAGTTTAACTGAAAACTCATCTCATCGGTTAAAAATTGAATTATTTTGTTAAAATTTCTTTTTTTTTGTATTGATAATTAATTTTTTTAACCGAAAAATTAACTTTTTTGTAGACAATAAATCTTCTTAGTTGAAAATTCTTTTTTTGTTGGTCAAAGTGGGACTACTTTGACCAAAATTAATTTTACAGGCTGAACATTCATTCTTTTAGTTAAAAACTCATCTATTCATTGAAAATTCAACTATTTTGTTATAAATAAATCTTTTTTTTTTGCTTGAAAGTTAATTTTTTCAACTGAAAATTGATTTTTTTTTTTTGGTTAAAAATTCATTTTTTGTAGAAAATTCAACTACTTGATTGAAAGTGAAACTAATTTGTCAAACATTTAGTTGTTTGGTTAAAGATTAATTAATGTGGCTGAAAAATATTTCTTTCAGTTGAGAATTAAACTATTTTGTTGAAATTACATTTTTATAAATTTAAAGTTACGTTTTTAACCGAAAATTTTACTTTTTTGTAGAAAATAAATCTTCTTAGTTGAAAATTCCTTAATTATGTTAGAAACTCATCTTTTTTCATTAAAAATGGAACTATTCTGTTAAAATTCATTATTTTTGTGGAAAATGTTTTGTTTTTTTTTTTTTGGTAGAAAATTAATCCATTTGTGGATGAAAATTCATCTTCTTTGGTCGAAAATTCAACTGCTTCGACAACAAATAATTCTTTTGGTCCAAGACTGTTGGTCCAGAATTCATTTTTTCTTTGAAAATTCATAATTTTAGTGAAAAATTTATTTCTGGATGAAAATTAATTTTTTGAACTAAAAATTAATCTATTCCATTTATAGATAAAAATGTATTTTTTTTTAGTTGAAAATTCAATTCTTTGTTTAAAAATGCATCCATTTTTTTGAACATGTAATATTTATAGCCCGAAATAAAAAAAAAAGTTTTTCCCTGGGTAATTAAAAGTGTCAACTAAAATTGAAAACTTTGCTCCCAATATTATAAAATAATTAAGAAAAGGGTAAATGTAATTGATGGATAACTAACTCAAGTTTTATAAAAAAAAATGACCCACTTCTGATTATGTCTCAGAACTAACTTACGTAAGTAGTTACACAGCTGATGATGTTATTTTAGTAACAGGTAATCAACAATCCCTCAATTATTTGATATCATAGAAATAATTCGCTGATAATTCACAATGAAATATTATGGCGAAAAGATTATAATTAAACATTTGTTTAATTGATTTTCCTCTACAAACAGTTATTAAGAATTATATATGTTATTGGACTCCACAAACAACCAGAAATAAATTATGCAATAAAGAATTCCAGCTGAAATGATTCACATTCATAGCATTTCAATTAAATAGATACATTCATTAAATTATATAATAAATATACTTTATTCAATGCTTCGTGGGACATGTATGATATTTAAAATAAAAATAGTAAAACTACAAAAATTTCTTCCATGAATTAAAGAAATTTACAAGTAATACATATAATATTACTATTAGATTTAAAACATTTTTTTAGAATTCTTTTCTTTTTTTAATAAACTACAATTCGGACTTTAATTTTTCGCACAAGCAATTTGTTTTAATGTAAATTTCCAAGGATTTTTCAATATGAGGAAAAAGTGAAACACGGTTTGAGGGGCAACTTTGATTAGATTAAATAGCATTAGAGAATAAAGTGGCGACCTTTTTAACTTTCTGAAATAAATAAACAGAAAGCTGGGATGCAATAAAATATGTTTTCAGTAAAAAAATCGTCAACATTTCTTGTGAAACTTTTAAAACATTGATAATTTATAAATATCTCCCTTATCTTTAACACTGTAAAAATCATTATTTTTTTAAATTTTAATTAGACCGAAAATTCGTTTTTGATTAGTATATTCCTTCAATAAAAAATAAACAAAACAAAATTAAACTTCAAATAAAAGCAGTTGCATTTTCCATCAAAACGATGAATTTTCATGATAAAAAGAAGATTTTTTTAGAAGGCAGTTCAACTTTCTATCAAAAAAGACAAATGTCCAACAAAACACTTAAATTTTCAAAGAAAAAGATGAATTTTGAACAAAATAGTTTAACCTTCAATACAATAGGAGAAATTTTCCATTTAAATAGATGAATTTTCAACAAAACAGTTAAATTTCGGCCAAAGATGACTTTTCAAATAAAATGATGAATCATTATCAAACAGAAAAAAAAGAAATTTTCAACGAAAAAGTTTAAATTCCAATCGCATTCAACAACAATTTTCAACAAAATAGTTCAATCCTGAACCGAAACAGATTAATTTTCAATCAAACGTTTGCATTTATAACCAAAAAGGATCAAATATCTAACAAAAGAGATAAATTTTCTGGCAAAAAGGAACATTTTTCAACGAATTTTCATCTAATGACATAAAATTTGCAACCAAAAAGTTGAACTTATTAGCTAAAAAAGATCAATTTTTAATCAAAAATTAAATAATTACATTAAAAAAAAAAAAAGAAAGAAAAAAAATTCAACAAAAAAAAGCGGATTTTCAACTTGAGATTCAACAAAAAAAATTATTTTCAATCCAAAACAGTTAAATTAAATAAAAAAATACGAATTTTGAATAAAATAGTCGAACCCTAAACAATAGTTGAATTTTCTGCCGAAAACATAAATTTCCAACCGATAAGATTAATTTTTTACCAAAAAAGACAATTTTTCAACAAATTATATACAATTTTGAACTAAAAAAAATTAATTATCGACCAAAAAAGACGAATTTTCATTCAATAACATAAATTTTCCGCCAAAAATTGAATTTTTTATCTAAAAAAGATCAATTTTGAATGAAAAATGAAATAATTTCATAAAAAAAATCAAACCTAAAGAAACCAATTTTCTACAAATTTTTGTAATTTTCAAGCCAAGAAGATCAATTCTCAACAACAAAAAACAGATTTCAAATGTAAATCTAAGATATTAAACCGAAAAAAATGTAAACAAAATAGTTAAATCCTGAACCAAAACAGTTCAATTTTCAATCAAACGGTTGCATTTTTATCAAAAAAAAAAGATGAAATTTGTACCATAATATATGAAATTACTAATAAAAAAATAAATAAAAAAAACGAATTTTCAACAATAGTTGAATTTTCTATGGAAAAGTTGAATTTCCAAACATGAAGATTAATTTCCTACCAAAAAAATGACGAATTTTCATCCAATTACATAAATTTTCAGCCAAAAAGTTGACTATATTAACTACAGATAGATCAATTTTTTAACAAATATTAAATAATTACAATAGAAAAAACGCAACCAAAACAAAAAACGAATTTTCTACAAAACAGTTGGATTTTCTACCAAGTTGTCGAATTTTCACGCCAAAAAAATGAATTCTCGACAAAAAATATATCAGTTGATATTTTCAAGAAGAAAAGATTTTCATTTTAAATGCAAAACAGTTAGATTGAACAGAAAAAGCCGAATTTTTAACAAAATTGTTACAAATTAGTTGCATAAACATAAAAGTTAACTGTCAAATAAAAAACAATCCATTTTTAACCAAAAATAGAATAGTTAAATTTTCACTTAAAAAAATTAATTTTCAACTAAATAGTCGAATTTTTTAAGAATAGATGAATTCAAAAAACTTGCAATAAAAAATTGTTGGATTTTGCTATTTGTTTATATTAATTCAGTTCGTATTTAAGCGAAATAAACGTGAAAAATGAGGAAATTCATGAAAACAGGGAAAGAAAGGAATTGTTTTAAAAAATGGGAGGGGGGAAGTGGAGCAGATGAGAAAGAATCGCAAGTCCAGATTTATATTTTTCATAAAAACTGAAAAATTATAAAAATGTCTTCCCTAAATTAAAAAAATTTACAATTGACAGATTAAATTTTACTCTAAATGTTAATATTTTCCTCTGAAATTATTTTTTAATAATACATTTAAACTCAGACTCCAAATATTAATAGAAAAATTCATATTTCAATATCAATTTCTTAGGACTTTTTTAATATGAGGAGAAAGTGGAACACGTTTTGTGGAGGTACTGATTAGATTCACTGTTACAGTGGCGATTTGTTAAACTTCCTCAAATAAATAAAGAGGAAGCTGCGATACAATAAAATTTGTTTTCAGTAAACAAATCGCGAATATTTTTTTCGACTTTTAAAACATTAATCAATTATAAATATTTCCGTGATGGTTAACAGTAAAAGATTTACAATTATTTTCAGATTAATTAGACCAATAACTGATTAACATTAATTATCATTATCCTTCAATAAATCTAAAATTAACGTTTATGAAACAGTTTTATCATTCGACTGAATTTACATTCAAGGAAAAAAAGCAACATTTTGGATGAAATATTGAACGGAAAAATGAATTTTTATTCGCATTTGTCAGAATCGTGACTGACGTCGAAAGAAATTTATAAATTTAATTATTTTTTTCGTTTAAAAAATGCTAATGGGTGCTTGAAAATAAATGAATTTTCGGCTGTGGATTCCAATGTCCTGTTGAAAACTTATATTTTTGGTTAAAATATCAACAATTATATTTTTCTTTTAAAATTCTTTTTTTTTTGTAGAAAATTCGTTTCTTTTCTGATTGAAAATTAAGTTTTTTCTTCAAAATGCATTTTTTTTGGTTTCAGAATTCTTTTGGTTGAATTCACCAGTTTTTTTATTTAAAATAAAAGTTTTTTTTATTAAAACATCAAATTTTACATTTTTCGTCGAGAAAATTCACCTTCCTTGAAAGTGGAAATAATTTGTTACATATTTTTTGTTTTTTGTTAAAAATTAAGTTTTTAACTGAAAATTGAATTATTCCAGGTTTTGTTGAAATTTTTTTTATTTTTTGGTTGAGGATTCAAATATTCTGTTTAAAATTCATAATATTCCTTGATATCAACTGTTTTTTTATTAAATTATTTTAGTCAAATTATTCTGTTTTTGTTGAAAATTCAAGTATTCTTTTGTATATTAGTTATTTTAAAACTGAATACCACTGTTTTTTTAATTTAAACGAAAACCAAATTCGGACTTAATAACAAAATACACTTTTTGTTAAGAAATATTTTTTTTTTTTTGCTAAAAATTAATATTTTTATTCATAATTTAACTGTACCATTTTTCGTAACAATTTTTATTCGGAAATTTAAATTTTTTGGTAGAAAATTAATATTTTTGGTTAAAAATTCGTTTTTTTGTTGAAATTAATTTTTTAACTGAAAATTGAACTATTTCATTTTTTATGGAACATTTTGCTCTTTTAATTAAAAATTCATGTATTTTGTTAAAAATGTATCTTTTTTGTTTGCAGAAAATAATCGGTTTGGTATTAAATAAACATTTTTGTTGAAAATTTAGTTGCTTTGTACAAAATTCACATTATTGGTTAAAAAATGCATCCATCTGATGGAAAATTAATCTATTTTGTTGAAAATTCACTGCTTTTTTTGTTGAAAATTTATATTTTTGGTTCAAAATTAAACAACTTTTTCGAATTGAACTGGTTGAAAAATCTTTTCTTTTCGTTGAAAGTCAGTTGAAAACTTATCCTTTTTAATTGAAAATAAAACTATTCCAACTTTGGTGAAAAATTTGGATATTTTAGTTGAAAATTTTTTTTTATATTACAATTTCCCATGTATTTTCAATTTTTCGTTTAACAGTTGAAAATTCCATTTTCAATTTTTAATTGTTAAAAATTAAACTGCTGCAAATTAAATTTTCAATCTTCTTTAATCTTCAATTATTAAAAATTCAATCTTCAATTTTTAATTTTTTAAAATTTTCAACAGTTTATCATTCATTTTATAATTTTTAACAGATGGAAATTCCATTTTCAATTGTTAACAGTTAAAAATTAAACTGCTGAAAATTAAAATTTTCAATTATTGAAAATGCAATCTTCAATTTCCAACAGTTAAGAACTCATTTTTAGATTTTCTTCAATTTTAAACAGGTGAAAATTTAATTTACAATGATTGAAAATTCAAGCTTCAATTAAATTGTGTTTATTCTTCAAATTTGTCCTATATAAGTTGAAAATTCAACTATTTGGTAGAAAATTCAAGAATTTCGTTCAATTGATCTACTTGGGTATCAAATTGTGTTTAAAAAACCTTTTTTTGTTGCTGAAAATCAGTGATTTAAACTAAAAATATAACGATTATATTTAGTGTTGAAAACCTATTTATTTTAATTAATAACTGAACTATTCCATCTTTGGTGAAAAATTTAGACTTTTTAGTAGCAAATTATATTTTTTATATATTTCAATTTTCTTCAATTTTCCTCAATTTTTGACCAACAGTTGATAATTCTTTTATTATTATTTTTTTAAATTCAGAAGTTGAAAATCCCATTTTCAATTTTTAATTGTTAAAAATTAAACTGCTGAAAATTAAAATTTCAATCTTCTTTAACCTTCAATTATTAAAAATTCAATCTTCAATTTTTTTAATATTCAACAGTTGATCATTCTGTTTATAATTTCCAACAGATGAAAATTATATTTTCAATTGTCAACAGTTAAAAATTAAACTGCTGAAAATTTAAATTTCAATCTTAAATTTTCAATTATTAAAAATTAGTTAAAAATCAGTGCTTTAAACTGAAAATATAACGATTATATTTTTTGTTTAAAACTTATCTATTTTTATTGAAATTTGTTCATTTTATATTTGTAGAAAATTAATTTCAATTGAGAATTCAACTATTATGTTAAGAATCCTTCTTTTTTTGTTGAATTTACCTATTATTGATTTTGAATACAAAATATTTTTCGATTGAAATTTCAACTATATTGTTAAAAATTAGGTTTTTTTAAACTGAAAAATTACTTCATCCATATTTGGTTCGAAATGTATATTTTTAGTTTAAAATCCATGTATTTTATTGAAAATATTTTGTTTTTTGGTAGGCAATTAATCTTCACGGTTCAAAAATTAATCTGCGTTGGTCGAAAATTAACGTACATTCTTGACAATTGGTCGCTTTTTGGTTAAATTTAAATGTTATCTTTGTAAATTAATATTTTTTTCTTCTGTAAAATCAACTACTTGGTGGATAGTTGTACTGTGTTAAAAATTAAATTACTTGCGAGAAAGTAGAACTAATTTGTTAACAATTAAACTATTTTGATAAAAATTCATGTATTTTGTTGAAAATGCAATATTTTTACTGACAAAAGTCAGGAATTAAAAGTGTATTAAATTGAATTGAAAACAGTGCCCTTGAATAATTTAATTTATAATAATGTATTCCCCGATATTCGTCACAAAATAGTGACACAATGACAGATATTTTTTTATTTCAATGGGAACTTCTCAGGATTTTTTAATGTAAAGAGAAAGTGGAACACGAATTGTGAAGACACGAATTAGATTCATTAGCATTACAGAATAAAGTGGCGATTTTTTGAACTTCCTGAAATAAATAAACCGGAAACTGAGAAGCAACAAAGTCAGTTTTCAGTAAACAAATTGTCAACATTTCTTGTAAAGTTTTTTAAACACAAATAATTTATAAATATCTCCCCAATGTTTAAGAGTGCAAAATTAGCCATTTTTTAAAATGTAATTAGACCAAATATGCTAAATATTAGTCTCCGATAATTGAGGTTTACAAAGATATTTTGATGCTAAAATAAAAAAATCACGTGATCGTTTTAATTATAGATGTTTTTAGAGCAGTTTTATGATTTTTCGATTCTTAATTTATTCCTCCCATGATAATTAACTGTGTCGGCTTTTCTCTCGAGATTCAATGATAAATAAAATGAGGGAAAAAAAGATTGAATATTTTCGACGAAAAATTGAGAAAGCTTGTGAGGAAAATACGTATTTCAAACATAAGACGCGATATGGTAAGAATTGTAGCAGATGGCCATTTGTCAGAATCATTACTGACGTCGTAAAAAATCTATAAATCGTATAAGTCAATTGCAGATGCAAATGAGATTATATGTATTTTCCCGAGGGTGGATAAATTCTTTTAATATTATTAAATCAGAGGGAGTAATTCGCGAATTACATCACTTCTCTCGAGAATTTTGAGGTTAGATCGGTTGATAATCAACAAGCAAGCAGTTTTCGGTAAAAGTAGAGATTGAGGATTGATGTAAAGTGTTGAAATTTGAAGACTAAAAAAAAACGGGGTATCCGTGTATCGTGTACATACCCGTTCTTCATCGTCCCAGCATTTTTCTATACTTCGCTGATAATGTTGTACTTTGTCTATCACGGACATATTGCCTGGCCAGAGGCGAATGCAATGAATGCAATATTGCAATGGCAATGGCAAACTGTCAGCTGAACTTTCTTCCACTTGCTTCAACTTTGCACCCTTTACTACACACTGACAGTCACAACTGCACACGACTGCACGACTGACGCATTGACATTTGACCAATTGACTACTACATTTCTCCTCTAATTTGTTGTCTGCTCGGCGCAGGCGCATTGTCGTTTTCAAATAAACTACTGGCGCGATTGTTGGAGTTGGCTTCTTTTCTCATAATCAATTAAATCTTAGAAATTTGAACTCTAAGAGATAAATTCAATTTTATTTCAAGGGATATGCAGGAACTGAACGTATTTTAAAGGATTTTAAAGATCTGTTATTACTTTAAAAAGTTCTAAATGATTGTTGAAAGATTCAATTGTTGAAAATTGTAATTTTCCATTGTTGAAATTTCTATCTTCAATTTTATTCAATTTTCATCAGCTGAAAAAGACGTTTTTTTTTAATTTTCAACAGTTGAAAATTAAACTACTGAAAATTAAATTTTCAATTATTTCCAATTTTTAATGATTAAAAATTCAATTTTCTTCATTTTTAAATTTCAACAGTTGATTATTCTTTTTTAATTGTCAACCGTTGATCATTCTTTCTTCACTTTATTTCAATTCTAAACAATTAAAAATTAACCTGCTGAAAATTGAAATTTCAATTACCCTGCATTTTCAAATTTCAACAGTTGAGAACTCAATTTTCACCGGGTTAAAATTCAATTTTTACTATTCTTCAATTTTTAATTATTGAAAATTTATTCTTCAATTTTATTGAATTATCAACAGTTAAAAATTCCTTTGTCATTTTTCTTAAATTTTTAACAGTTTAAAAGAAAATTTGAATTCTCATCACTTGAAAATTCCATTTTCAATGTTCAACAGTTGAAAATTAAGCTGCTGAAAATTCAATTTTCAATCATTTGCAATTTTCAATTATTGAAAATTCAATATTCTTCAATTTTAATTGTCACCGTTGATCATTCTTTCTTCATTTTTCTTCAATTCTAAACAATTAAAAGTTAACCTGCTGAAAATTACATTTCAACAGTTGAGAACTCAATTTTTTCCGGGTCAAAATTCAATTTTTACTCTTTTTCAATTTTCTATTATTGAAAATTCATGCTTCAATTTTATTGAATTTTTAACAGTTGAAAATTCCTTTGTCATTTTTCTTTAATTTTCAATAGTTTAAAATAAAATTTGAATTCTCATCAGTTACAAATTCCATTTTCAATTTTCAACAGTTGAAATTTAAATTGTTGAAAATTAAATTTTTAATCATTTGCAATTTTCCAGTATTAAAAATTCAATTTTCTTCAATTTTAATTTTCAACAGTTGATCATTCTTTTTTCATTTTTCTTCAATTCTAAACAATTAAAAATTTACCTGCTGAAAATTCAAATTTCAATTTTTCTACATTTTCAAATTTCAACAGTTGGGAACTCAGTTTTCACCGGGTCGAAATCTAATTTTCAATCTTTCTCAATTTTCAATTATTGAAAATTGATTATTCACTTTTATTCAATTTTCAACAGTTGAGAATTCCTTTGCCATTTCTCTTTAATTTTCAACAGTACAAAATTAAATTTGATTTCTCATTCGTTAAAAATTCCAGTAAAAATGTTTAACAGTTAAAAATTAAACTGCTGAAAATCCATATCTCAATTTTCTTAAATTTTCAACAGTTAAGAACTAATTTTTCTATTTTCACCGGACGAAAATTAAATTTTCAACAGTTGACAATCCCATTTTCAATTTTCAACAGTTGAAAAAAAAGATGCTGAAAATTAAATTTTCAATTAATATAAATTCAATCTTCATATTTCTTCAATTTTTCTCAATTTTCAACAGTTGAAAATGATTTTTTTCCCTTTTTCAGTTTTCATAAGGTGAAAATTCCATTTTCAATCTTCTACCTTTTTATCTCATTGAAAATCTAAGCTTCAATTTTATTCAGTTTTCAAAGCTGAAAATTCCTTTCTTATTTGTCTTCCATTTTCAACACTTGCAAATTAATTTTTCTTTAATTTTTAAAAGTTCAAAAATTTATTAAAATTTTTATCAACTGAAAATTCAAGCTTCAATTTTATTCAATTTTCAACATTTAAAAATTCCTTTTTTGTTTTTTTTTTCAATTTTCAACAGTTGAAAATTCGTTTTTCTTCAATTTTCAAAAGTTCAAAATTCAATTTTTTTAAATTGAAAATTCGTATGTCAATTTTCTTAAATTTTGAATAGTTGAAAATTCATTTTTTTTTTTAATTTCCTCAGTTCAAAATTTCTTTTTCTTCCATTTTCAACAGTTAAAAAATAAATTAGAATTTTCATCAGTTGAAGGTTCAAGCTTAAATTTTATTCACTTTTCAAATTTGGAAATTTCTTTTTCATTTTTATTCAATTTTCAACAGTTGAGAATTCATTATTCATTTTTTCTTAAATTTTTACCAAATGAAAATTCCTTTTTCATTTTTCTTCCATTTTCAAGAGTTCAAAATTCTTTTTTCTTCAATTTTCAAAAGTTCCAAATTAAATTTTTTTAAATTGAAAATTCGTATGTCAATTTTCTTAAATTTTGAACAGTTGAAAATTCATTTTATTTTAAATTTCCTCCGTTCAAAATTTCTTTTTCTTCCATTTTTAACAGTTAAAAAATAAATTTGAATTTTCATCAGTTGAAGGTTCAAACTTAAATTTTATTCACTTTTCAAATTTGGAAATTTCTTTTTCATTTTTATTCAATTTTCAACAGTTGAGAATTCATTATTCATTTTTCTTAAATTTTTACCAAATGAAAATTCCTTTTTCATTTTTCTTCCATTTTCAAGAGTTCAAAATTATTTTTTCTTCAATTTTCAAAAGTTATAAATTAAATTTGAATGTTCATCAGTTGAAAATTCCATTTTCAATTTTCAACAGTTAAAAATTCCATTTTCAATTTTGAATTATTGAAAAATCATTCTTCAATTTTATTCAGTTTTCAACAGTTGAAAATTCTTTTTCCATTAGGTATTTTCACTTCAACCATCAGCTAACTTCACTTCGTTAAAAGATGAGGGGAAAACAATGGATCGAATGCACTGAACAAAACTTTATTTCTGTGATGTCTTGGTAATTAATAATAATTATTATCTTTTTTAAATTCTTTAAATAGTAATTAAAAAATAAAAACTATTTTTCAAATACACTTATATTGAAAAAATAGCTTTTACGAAGATATTGGCAAAATAGATCAAAAATGAACTGAATCCCATGCATTTGGTCCCTTGTTTTCCCCTTAGCAATCTACGAAGTGAAGTTAGCTGTTGATTGAAGTGAAAATACCTAATTCTCAATTTTCAACAGTTGAAAAATCTTAAATTTCTTCATCTTAAATTTTCAACAATTGATAACTAACTTTTCTATTTTCATCGAGCGAAAATTAAATTTTTAATTTTCTCCAATTTCGAACAGTTGAAAACTGCATTTACAACATTCAAAAGTTAAAAATTAAACTGCTGAAAATAAAAATTCATTTTTCTTCCATTTTCAATTTTTGCTAAATTTTCAACAGTTGACAATGATTTGTTATTCCTTTTTTCAGTCTTCACCAGGTGAAAAACCATGTTCAATCTTCTTCATTTTTACCTCATTGAAAATCCAAGGTTCAATTTTATTTTATTTTTAATAGTTGAAAATTCCTTTTTCATTTTTCTTCAATTTTCAACAGTTGAAAATTAATTTTTGTTTAATTTTTAAAAGCTTAAAAATAAATTTGAATTTTCATCAAACGAAAATTCAATCATCAATTTTATTCAATTTTCAACATTGAAAAATGCCTTTTTTCTTCAATTTTCAATAGTTAAAAATTAATTTTTCTTTAAGTTTTAAAAGCTCAAAAATGAATTTGAATTTTCATCAATCGAAAATTCAAGCTTCAATTTTCTTCAATTTTCAACATTGAAAAATTCCTTTTTTTCTTCAATTTTCAACAGTTGAAAATTGGTTTTTCTTCACTTTTCAAAAGATCAAAATTAAATTTGATTTTTTTTTAAATTGAAATTTTATTTGTCAATTGTCTTCAACTTTGAACAATTGAAAATTCATTTTTCTTCAAATTTCATCAGTTCAAAATTCCTTTTTCTTCCATTTTCAATATTAAAAAAAAAATTTGAATTTTCATGTTGAACATTCAAGCATAAACTATATTCAATTTTGAACATTTGAAAATTCTTTTTTCTTTAATTTTCGACAGCTGTGAAGTCATTATTCATTTTTCTTCAATTTTCACAATTCAAAATAAAATTTGAATTTTCATCAAATGAAAATTCCTTTGTCAATTTTCCTAAATTGTCCACAGGTTTAAAGGCCTTTTTCATTTTTCTTCGATTTTCAAAATTCTTTTTTCTTTAATTTTCAAAAGTTACAAATTAAATTTGAATCTTTATCAGTTGAAAATTTCATTTTCAATTATCAAGAGTTAAAAATTTCATTATAACCGTTGAAAATTAAACTGCTGTAAATTAAATTTTCATTCATTTTCATTTTTCAATTTAAAAAAATTAAATTTTCTATAAGGGCCACTCCATGAATGATCACCTGAAGCCGATTGCGGTCAAATTTTACAAAAAATTGTAATTGGTCTATAATTACTTCTTATATTTCAAGATTTGATCAGTGTATTTTGAAAATAAAAAATTATTTTTATTAAGCCAGAAAAAATGGTTGGAAACATGTGGATGTGCAAAAACTGGCGATGGCGTGTCATTTTTAAATAAACTTAACACTAAAGTTACTTGTTTAAAATTAAGTAGAAGGCAACAGTGCGATCAGGGATGATTTAAATTTATCATCTATAATGATATTTTGGTGTTGTAGTGGAAATAGGAGAGGAAAAATGTGTTTGAAGTGACCGGTCAAAATGTGTCATTATGGAAATGAAACTACTGAAAATACTTTTGTCATTTTCTTTAATTTTAAATAGTTGAAACTTCCATTAAAAATTTTAAACAGTTAAAAAATAAACTATTAAATATTCAATTTTCTTCAATTTATATTTTTTCAATTTTCAACATTTTGGAATTCTTAATTCAATTCCATTCAATTTGTAACAGTCAAAAATTCCATTTTTTATTTTTCTAAATTTTCAACAGTTGAAAATACTTTTTTAAATTTATTTCAATTTTAAACGGTTTAAAATTACATTTTAAATTTTTAACAGTTAAAAAATAAACTATTAAATATTCAATTTTCTTCAATTTATATTTTTTTTCAATTTTCAACATTTTGGAATTTCTAATTCAATTTCATTCAATTTGTAAAAGTCAAAAATTCCATTTTTAATTTTCATAAATTTTTAACAGTTGAAAATGAAACTGTTGAAATTACATTTTTCATTTATTTCAATTTTAAACGGTTGGAAATTACATAAAAAATTTTTAACAGTTAAAAAATAAACTATTAAAAAGTAAATTTTCTTCAATTTTCATCTTTTTATTTTTCAATTTTTGGATGGGAGGCGTATGGATACGGATGGAACGGGCTCTCCTGATATGCATGATTGATAGTATGATAGAAGGGTGAAAAAGCCTATCTAACACGGGCCTTCTGGATCCCTGGGTCGAGGTCTCTCCCGGACCGATCTCCAGTTTTTGGAATCGGCACGTGAATTACCTGTGGCCCGCCCAGCGAGCAAGAAACAGCCCTTCGTTGGTATGGTGGCCTGCGAACTCTTTCCTCCCAATGTGTCTTCACGATATCGTAAAGACACCTTAACGACATGGACATAGGATGTCGTAAAGTTGTCGTAAAGTTGTCGTAACGATGTCGTAAAGACGTCGCCAAATTTTGTGCCCACTGGGCTCCCACCTCTTCCGGGAGATGAGGGATTGAAGGTCCCTCTGAATGAGGCTATGGAAACGGGAGCAGCCAATCAGTCCCTTAATAAGAATAAACGCATCAAAGGTTCCCTTGAAGAGGAGACTGAAGAGGCAAGCGCAGCGAGCTAGTGGAGCAGCTGCGGTATCTGAAATCTCGCGGCGACCACAACGCCGATAACCAGCACTGAGACTCAGAAGCACAAGGTGGTCCAGCAACCGACGAACAAGGAGTTGTCGGGGGCTGGACTGACAGTTGTTCAGAAGACTGGCCCCCTGACTGTGGTTGAGACAAGGCCTTGGGAAGGTGCATCTCTTAAGGTGGGTGGAGTTGAGTTGCTTCAGCGGATGGTTAAGGCTACGGCGTGGTTCCCAGGTAAACTGGTAGACCTGTCTGTGGCCCTCCGTCGGTTGGCGGGATTCAACCTGTCCCTTAAGACAGCGTCCTGGCGGATCGTCAGGCACGATAAGCATCAGGAAGAGGTCACAGCTGGAGGAATCAAACATCTCCTAGTTTTGCAAATTCCTGAGTCGCAGATGAGGGCTCTTGCGGTCCTCAACAAGAGGCCCTTCTACCAATTTGGACAGGTCAACTTTAAAGTTACTAGCCAGGGATAGGAGGAGCCTGTCGGTGGACAGGAAGATCGGGATCAGACCTAAATGACTGCTCACGGTCTAACCATTACCCAAATTAACTTCCATCAAAGCTAAGGCGCCTCTGCAGTTTTTCAGAGGCACCCCAGTAGGCACAAAGTTTGGCGACGTCTTCACGATATCGTTACGACATCTTTACGACAACTTTACGACATACTATGTCCATGTCGTTTCGGTGTCTTTGCGATAGCGTAAATACATCGTTAGATCATACGACTTATTTACGATATCGTAAAGACACCTTAACCACTTGGACATAGGATGTCGTAAAATTGTCGTAAAGATATCGTAACGATGTCGTAAAGACGTCGCCAGATTTGGTGTCTATTGGGTGGCGAAGGAAGTCAACATCGTCCC
The DNA here is from genome assembly GCF_010883055.1 of Belonocnema kinseyi. NCBI lineage: Eukaryota > Metazoa > Arthropoda > Insecta > Hymenoptera > Cynipidae > Belonocnema > Belonocnema kinseyi. The sequence goes on from NC_046660.1 coordinate 28,086,020, forward strand.
GCTACTTGAGCTATGTTCTAGAGACCTAATAGTGATAGTCACGGATCTTAAATGAATAGAAAGGCTAGTCATGGGATCGGCTTACTTTCCATATGACAGTGATACCTATCCACCAGTGGAGCTACGCACACTGGTGGAATACTGCAAGGTAAGGGGTCTTCCTCTTCTGCTGGGGCAGCATGATTGATTTAGATATTGCTAATACGAAAAGCACCCCGATGCTTCGTAATTCGGTCAGGGAGGAAGTAATTGACATCACTCTCTGTACCGGTAGTTTTACAGATAACATCAAGAAGTGGAGAGTCTCAGATAAACACACTCTCTCAGATCGCTCACAGATAAAGTTCGTGTGGGAATCCGCTGTACCCACCGGCCCCAAATGGATCAGAAGTCCAAGAATAGCGGACTAGGTTCAGTTTTCCACGGAACCAAGTACTGCACTTTCAGAGGTGCCCAGGACAATTAGAGACGTGGATACTCTGGAGATGGCGGCCGAGATTTTCACGGAAATCATCAAATCTACTTATGAAAGTAATTGTCGACCTTCAAAAATCCAAAAGGCTGGAGAAACACACTAGTGGAATGCGAAACTCGAAGATCTTCGCAGGGAAACCAGAGAGAGGTTCAGACGTGCCAGTTCTGGCAAAACGAAGGGACTACCCAGGAAACAAAAATCCATTCACTTGCATTTGAATGTGTTATGAGGTCTTCTGAATTGCGTATCTGCCACTGGAATTCCAGATAGCCGGCCATTGGGATCTGAAATACTCGAATAGCAGGTGACCGATTAAAAATGTGGCCAACCGATCGCATTTATATTCTTTTAATCTGCAAATGACAGATACGCAATTCAAACCGGCTCGCTTTCTATCGGTTCTTTTTTCCTGGGTATGAACCTCACTTACAACAATGAGGAATGAATATAGGAGTGCAATACGTAAGGCAAAGCTTGAAAGCTGGACCAACTTTTGCACTGATACCAAGAAAGGAGCAGAGGCGGCTAGAATGGATAAGCTGCTTTCTCGAAATCCGGATGCTATTCTCGGCACTCTGAAATTTCCCGACGGGGGATACTCAGAGCCTGACGAGGATACCTTGGCTCACCTGATCAAGGCAAATGTTCCGACGACACTTCCGAGACAATTAAAGCCACCTGCGGCCCAACTGGGCCCGCTACGGCGGCTAGCCAACGAGATTGTTACTCCAGCCAGGGTCAGGTGGGCCCTGAACTGCTTCACTCCTTACAAGTCGCCTGGTCCGGATGGCATATATCCAGTCTTCTTAGCGAGGGCTGGTGAGATAATCATAGAGCCGATTGTGACACTTGCTAGGGCTAGTCTGACGTTGGGTAATATTCCTACGGCATGGAGGGGTGTTAGAGTAGTCTTCATTCCGAAAGCAGACAGGATCGATAATACTTCACTCAAAGATTTCCGACCCATTAGCCTCACATCTTACCGACTAAAAAAAGTTGAAAGACTCTTGGACAGATATATCTGCGATAAGTTCTTGTCATGTAGTCCCCTTCACAAGCAACAACACGCCTATAAGGCTGGTCACTCGACTGAGACGGCCCTAAGCACAGCAGTTAACCTAATTGACCCTGGTAGACCAAAGGAACCGAATGGAGCTTCTACAAAGTACCCGTAAAGACCCCATTGGGTCCCCATTCGGTTCCTTTTTAAATAACTCGAAAAAACAGCAAAATCAACTTTTAAATTGTTGAAATTCGGATTCTACGTTAAAATTCCGTATGGAAGGTCACGGAATAATCGCAATAGTTTTTTTGCAACGGTAAAAAGTTAAAAAAAAATATAAGACGTATAACGTCTGTTGACTGCTACACTTCAAATCAGAGGTGATCGGGGCGGCCATGGTCGCACGTGGTATGCCTAATGCAATCGTGGAATGTACCTGCCACATGTTGACCAATAGGAATTTAACGACGAATAAGGGTGACACCACTCTATGTGGAACCGTTAACTCGGGATGTCCGCAGGCAGGTATTTTATCACCCTTGCTGTGGTGCCTGGTAGTGGATGAACTGCTTCATCTATTCGCGAGCCAGGACCACCACGTTATAGGATATGCCGACGATATACTGGTTATCGTGCGCGGTCAGCATCTGGATGCGCTCTTCGGAGTAATGCAGCAAATACTAAGAATAGTAGATTCATGGTGTAAGAGGACTGGATTATCAGTCAATCCGAGTAAGACGGATGCAGTTGTATTCACCAGAAGGTACAAATGGGGAACCACGAGTACATTGAAATTGGCTGGAAACAAACTGGAAATCAAAGGACAAGCCAAATAACTAGGAGTCATTTTGGATAAGAAGCTGTCATGGGACAAGCACCTGGAATACAAATTCAAAAAGCTAGTAGTAACTCTTTGGCTCTGTAGTAGAGCCATAGGGAAAAGTTGAGGCTTGACCCCGGAGACACATATGTAGATCGGCGGTGGTCTAGTGGAGCTGGGTCTAACTGTCTACTGTGAAATCTCGACTGGAAAGGATCGGGGGACTGATTCTGAGAGACATCACTGGTGCCTCAAAGTAACATCCACAATGGCTCTGGGGGCACTAATAGGCTTGGAGCCCCTCCAGCTCACTATAAAGGCCGCAGCTGTAAAGGTAGTCTGGAGAATAAATAAGATAAACGATAGCAGTGTCTCGACAGTAATGCGGATACCAACCAACATCGCGAGGAGGCTGACACTAAGCATGCTCAGGGACAAAATGTCCACTCGTCGCTACCTCTTTGACAAGAAATGCCGAGTTAGCCTAATCCCGAAAGAGGAATGGGCAAATAGGGTCGTTTCGCGATTTTATAAAAAATTATATTTTAATTTGAATCGAAGGTGCGTTATAATTTTTTTTCTTTTGTGTCGTTCAACAGAGAAAAATTAATAAAAATTGAAGAGGGTAAAACACTTATTCAAATTGGTGTCACGTGGGTGTCACGTGACTCAGAGGTTCTCATAATTATCATCAATGTGACGATGTGAAACTCATGATAAAGAGGTTAGGCCACGGTCTGCTGTCAATTCTGACTATTTTGATTGGATAGCTTTATTTGTTAAGGATTATTTGACAAAAACGGTATCCTATTGTAATATTTGGTTTAAGAGTCAGTAGTATGTTGAAGGAAATCAGTAAGTGCAATTATTAATTCATTTTAAAATCGTAGATATTTACGAATTATTCAGTAAACATGACTATATTTAAGTACATTTTCAATGAATTCTTTATAACTACCATAAATAGATCTATTTTCCGTAGATTTTCTCTATTGGGTTTTACGAAACCCTCCTTTGACATTTTTTTAAACAATATTTGCGAGTTCTATTTTCGATGTGAACATAACCAAAACAAAACATCGGCACAGAAAAAGGTATTTGAGAATCACTGTTACGAAAGCTGGGATTGGTGAAAAATCTGACCCCTTTGTCGTCAAAGGGGCCCTCCAATCGACATCGTGATAAAAAATTCATATTTCAACATTAAGTTAAAAATAGTAAACAATATGTAAAAAATATTTTATAGGCGTTTTTATCATTGAAACTTTATATACTATAAGATTCATTTATTGGAAAAATTATATCTGACTTTGGGAACAACCCTATTGTGAGGCATACCTGCCCAGTGATGGAGACAACTGTTTTACATGTGGCTCCAGGAACAAGGAGAATGCAGTTTCCGGGGTATATCGTTCAAGGAATGGAATGGTCTTCACAATTTCAATGGTTTCCTACGCCACAGTTCTACAATTTGAGATTATGGCCATGATCCACTGCGCCTATAAGGCAGTGGAGTATCGCAATAAAAGAAACATTCATATCCGCTCACACAGCAGGGCTGTTACTAGGCAGTCTGATAAGTACCTGAAAATTCTAAGAGATGGCATTAGTATTCACTAATGTGAACCATTTTCGTCGAGCTTGATCCTTCAAATGACGCCTGTCAAAACTTCAGCCATTTATGTTTACGCATTTACAAGTTACAGCACTGAGAAGCGACTAACCTCCGAGTTTTTTTTAATATGGAAAAATCTGAGTTTCGAGTTTTGATCAAACACTACTATCTTCGCAAGAAAACGATATCCGAGACCAAACGAACGATTCATATGTGGTTTACCGAGTTTCGTTATGGCCGTACGAGCACAGTTGATGCTGAACGATCTGGGCGCCCAAAAGAGGTCACTACACCAGAAAATGTCGAAAAAATCGATGATATGATGTTGAATGATCCCAAAGTGAAATTGAGAGAGGTAGCTAATGCTGTAGGCATATCATTGGAACGTGTGGGCAATATCGTGCATACAGTTTTGGGCATGAAGAAGCTCTGCGCGTCATGGGTGCCACGTTTGCTCACAGTGGACCAAAAACGAATTCGTGTGACAGCTTCCCAGCAGAATTTGGCATTATTTTCGCGTAAGCCGACCGAGTTTTTGCGCCGATTCATAACCAT
>NC_046660.1:28090587-28097042 GCF_010883055.1 Belonocnema kinseyi
GAAAAAACCGCTTTATCATCACGACAATGCGCCTGTTCATTCATGCTTAGTTGCACAAGCAAAATTGCATGATATCGGCTTCGAATTGGTTCCTCAGCCACCATATTCATCAGACCTGGCCCCCAGCGACTATTACTTGTTCCCTAACCTGAAGAGATGGCTCACCGGTAAGCGTTTTTACTCAAATGAGGAGCTCATAGCTAAAACTGAGGCGTATTTTGGAGACCTTCCGATCGAGTACTTTTCGGACGGTATCAAAAAGTTAGAAAATCGTTGGACTCGCTGTATCGACCTAAAAGGAGAGTATGTGGAAAAATAAAACCGACTTTGGCCAAAAAAACGTCTCCGTGTTTCATTTTCCGGGACTTATCAGACTGCCTAGTATAATGGCACTGAATGGAACAACGATCACCTCGCTACTATTATTGGAGTGATTTGAGGCACTTAATAAGCTGGCGACAGAAAACCGAGTCACTCTGCTATGGATCCCTGGACACAGTGGCATCAAGGGCAATGAAATATCGGACAGGCTAGCCAGGCTAGCATCAGAATGAGTGGGGTTTTGTTTCTGGCTGCAGACAAGCTCTTGGGTTCAAAGCTAAATTCTCACCGAGCGAAAGAATTACTCAAGCTCGGGAGGAATGAGGTCAAGGTTCTAACAGAAATGTTTATAGATCATGGAAACCTTCGGTATCACAGCCGTAAGATAGGTCTTGGAGAAAGTTACCTCTGTCGTCTGTGCGGAAAGGATAATGAGACGTACTTCTACTTATATTCTCTGCCACTGACCTGCGATTGCGGGGAAATGTGTAACACTCAGGCAGTTACTGCATCAATGAATCTGAAATATTAGTCAACAGCGTGACTGCCGTGCTCTCCCTATGGAGAGGGCTTTGGGGCCACGCTTAAGGCTTATAAAGGAATGCGACGGGATCACCCAAGCGTCAGGGGCTGTTGGTTAGACGCTCGGACTTCACCTCAGAGGTCCGGGGTTCGATCTCTGAGCCAGTACCGCTGGAATTTTTCTATATACCTTTACCAAGGTTCTAGTGGTTCGGAACCCACCTCAAGCTGTAGGTCCCCCATCGTGTACTTGACTGCAACCTAGTCCGTCAATGATGGAAGTAAAAACCCGGCTTTTTCCAATATGTTGAGGTATACTGCTCTCATCAGATCACTTGATTGCATTATAAAAATGCGTCCGTGACTGATGATAAATACCAGGACAGCCCCGTGTTAAATAATCAAAAATAAAAATCCAACTCTAACCAAAAATGCCTTCGACATGTTGGGTAGTAACCATCTTAAGCCTGTGACAAAAATTAATTGTTTTAAACAATTAATTTTTCTATATAATAACTGCGACAGCATGCAAAGCTCACTAAACAAAGAGCTGGCCAGCAAGAACATCTGCGACAAACAGTAAACAATGGAACATCAACTGTGGCTGCTGAGGATTCTTTGGCTAGAGTTAGGACTAATCTACACGTGACAGAAGACCGAGCAATGGAAATTAAGCAACAGGTTGATTTGGCGTGGAAAAACGATCCAATGAACATTAGTTAGAGGAAATCGCGTCAAACGGTCAAGAATAAGCAATTGATGTTCTTCCTCAACCTGTTGATGATCCAACACCACCACATCCTCCAGAGGTGGATGGCCTTATACAACCAGAGGCAGAAGCGGAGGTTCAGCAACCAGAAAAGCGACGAAAATGGACATAGTTTATGAACAGTGATGATATTCGCCTTTATTTTTTGTCAGAAAAAGGTGGGCAAAGTGTGAGGAGAGAACACCATAGACTCTTCTAACTTAAATACCCAGAGCTAGCCACAAAAATTAATGAGCAGAATTTGGCAGATCAAAAACGATCAATATCTGTAAACAGATTGCTTTCGGCTGTTGAAATACCTTTTATCAAAATAGAAGTGGAACAGCAGCTTCCTATTGATGAACTCGTCTTGGAAGATGTAGACAATGAAGACTTGATTGATTTTGAAGGCATAGGTGCTAGGGATAATGAACATCATGTACCGGATGCATTAGAACCACATCCGGATATTAATAAGCACAAACTGCGTTAGAGGTGCAAATTGGGTCGATTAACTCAATATAAAAAAGAAAATATAACAAGCAAGCTGATAAACCATGTTGTTATAATCATCCACCCTCGGCACATCGAGACATTAACACCAGCAATATTGAATGAGATCATATACTCCCAATGACAGAGACTTGATGTTCTTATTGCAAGACTGCGTCGGTACCAAATAACCAGCAAGCCACCGAAGTCTCTCAATTAGAAGATATGACTAACTACTGGTCGGGTGTTTGGGGACAAATGAACAGATGAAATTTGGACACTGCGCAGTTCAAACTGGAGGAAGTAAAGGCAAGCAATAACCCTGCAATGCAACTGACAAACATCACACCTTTAGATGTTTCAGCGGTCCTGAAAAGGGCTAGTAATTGGAAACCTCCAGTTCCGTTAGGTGCACAACTTCTGGTACAAGTACCTGATGAGTGTGCATCTTGCGTTGGCAAGGTGTTTTCAGAAGATCATTGAACACCCAGATCTGATGCCAGGTTTTTTGCTCGAGGGTACTATGTATATGTTACCAAAAAACCAGACGCTCAAAATCAATCTGACTTTCGGCCTTTCTTCCAACAATTTATGAATGTCTTACAGCTATCATTGCAGATGAGGTATATTCTTATTCCGACGAGAATGACATTCTTATAGAAGAACTAAAAGGATGTTGTAAAAACTCACGAGGCTGTAAAGATCTAGTCACTATAGACATTGTTGCTATGACTCAAGATCCCCAGTGGGCACAAAATTTGGTGACGTCTTTACGACAACCTTACGACATCCTATGTCCATGTCGTTAAGGTGTCTTTACGATGTCGTAAGGACATCATCAGGTGATGCGACTTATTTACGATAACGTAAAGACACCTTAACGACATGGACATAGGATGTCGTAAAGTTATCGTAAAGATGTCGTAAAGACGTCGCCAAACTTTGTTCCCACTGGGGTGATACTTAGAAAATTGTCGATTTTACTAATTTTAGGTTCCCCCGGCTTTTTTCCTAGCATAATAAATATTTTGCCTTCAAAATTTGGGAAATGATAGCGAACATGCTAACGGACGTCTCCGCTCAAATTTTGTGTTTTTTTATCAAGAAAATTTTGATATTGCTATCAACGTGCGTGTATATTTCGAGGTTATGTGTATTACAATTCACCCGAGCGTTACTTCCAAACTGCATAATATTTTTGTACGAAAACTTTGGACTTACAAATAAACATAGTAACTAATCTCCCGGACCTGACCTTGTTTGCAGGCAATCAAAAAAGTTTATTTCATAAATAATTTCCAGATTATCGAAAAGGCAGAGATGAAAAACGACGTAACCTCAAAATAATGCATATGCATAAAATTTTTATTTAGCACAATACATTTTTTTTGTTATTATCCCCCAAAAAAGAGTCCGGGGACGTCCGTTATGATATTTTATAGCATCTCCGAATTCAGTTTTTAAAATTTTTCATTTTTGTTGAAAAAAGCCGGGGAGATTGTAAGTATCACATGCCCTTAAAAGTTCAAAATTAAATTTCCAATTTTCAACAGTTCAAAATTTCTTTATCCAGTTTTTTCAATTTTCAACAATGAAAAATTCCATTCTCAATTTTTTACGATTAAAAATGCTTAAAACTTATTTGTCAAACTTATTGAATTTTCTTAAATTTTCAACAATTGCAAGTTCTTTTTTCATTTTCAAAAGTTAAAAATGAAACTGCTAAGAATTCAATTTTATTCCATTTTTAACCCTTGAACATTACATTTTCAATTTTTCTCAATTTTCAACAGTTGAAAATGAAACTATTGAAATTACGTTTTCAATTTTCTTTCATTTTCAAATCGTGAAAATGACATGTAAATTTGTCTTCAATGTTTGAAATTAAATTTTCAACAGTTAAAAATTAAACTACTGAAAACTTAATTTTCAATTTTCTTTCATTTTTAAGAACTTTTCAACAGTTAAAAATTCATTATTCAATTTTCTTTAATATTAAACAGTTGAAAATTCCATTTTCAATTTTCAGAAGTTACAAATGAAACTATTAAAAATTAAATTTTCTCCAATTTTCATTTTTTTTTTCATTTTCAACAGTTGGCAATTTCTAATTCAATTTAATTCAATTTTTAACAGTTAAAAATTCCGTATTCAAATTTCTTTAATTTTAAACAGTTTAAAATACTTTTTTAATTTTCTTCAATTTTCAACAATTGAAAATTACATTTTCATGTTTCTTCAATGTTTAACGGTTCAAAATTAAATTTCCAATTTTAAACAGTTAAGAATAAGCTATTGAAAACTTAATTTTTAATTTTCTTCAATTTTCCAAAGTTAAACATTGTATTTTCATTTTTCTTTAATGATTCACACATAAAAATTAAATTATCAATTATCAAAAGTTGAAAACTCTTTTTTCCAATTTCTCCAATTTTCACAGTTGAAAATTCAATTTTTGATCTTCTACAATTTTCAATGATTGAAAATTCAATCTTGATTTTTTTTCAAATTTTCATTTTCAACAATTAAAAATTCCATTTTCAATCTTCTTCAATTTTCAACAGTTGAAAATACTTTTTTAATTTTCTTCAATTTTCAACAGTTAAAAATGAAAATGCTGAAAATTGAATTTCCTTCAATTTTTAAATATTGAATATTCAGTCTTAATTTTTTTTCTTCAATTTTCCACAGTTGAGAATTTTTTATTCAACTGAATTAAATTTCTAGCAGTTAAAAATCCAATTTTTAATTTTCTTCAATTTTCAACAGTTGAAAATTAATCTCTTGAAAATACGTTTTTAATTTTCTTTAATTTTTAACAGTTGACAATTCCATTTTCATTTTTCTTTAATGAATCACACGAAAAAATTAAATTATCAATTTTAAAAAGTTGAACTCTTGTCCAAGTTCTCCAATTTTCACAGTTGAAAATTCTACTTTCAATTTAAAATAGTTGAAAATAAAAAATGTTGAAAATTTTTCCATTCTTAATCTTCTACACTTTTCAATTATTGAAAATTCAATTTAGAATTTTTTTCAAATTTTCAATTTCAACAATTGACCCTTCTTTTTTCAATTTTCAATTTTCTTCAATTTTCAACAGTTAGAAATTAAACGGTTTAAAATACTTTTTTAATTCTCTTCAATTTTCTATAGTTAAAAATGAAACTGCTGAAAATTCAATTTACTTCAATTTTTAAATATTGAATATTATGTCTTCATTTTTTTCTTCAATTTTCAACAGTTGAGAATTTTTTATTCAACTGAATTCAAATTCTAGCAGTTCAAAATCCAATTCTCAATTTTCTTCAATTTTCAACAGTTGCAAATTAATCTCTTGAAAATAATTTTTTAATTTTCTTTAATTTTTAACAGTTGATAATTTCATTTTCAATTTTCTTTAATGAATCACACATAAAAATTAAATTCTCAATTTTCAATAGTTGAAAGCTCTTTTGTCCAATTTCTCCAATTTTCACAGTTGAAAATTCCACTTTCAATTTTCAATAGGTAAAAATAAAAAATGTTGAAAATTCAATTTTTAATCTTCTACAATGCTCAATTATTGAAAATGCAATTTTGAATTTTTTCAAATTTTTAATTTCAACAATTGACCTTTCTTTTATCAATTTTCAACAGTTAAAAATCCATTTTTAATTTTCTTCAATTTTCAACAGTTAGAAATTAAACGCTTGAAAATACTTTCTTAATTTCCTTCATTTTTTAACAGTTAAAAACGAAACTGCTGAAAATTAAATTTCCTTAAATTTTTTAATATTAAACATTCAGTCTTCATTTTTTTTCTTCAATTTTCAACAGTTGCGAATTTTTTATTCAACTGAATACTATTTCTAGCAGTTAAAAATCCAGTTCTCAATTTTCTTCAATTTTCAACAGTTGAAATTTAATCTCTTGAAAATACTTTTTTAATTTTCTTTAATTTTTAACAGTTAACAATTAAATTTTCATTTTTCTTTAATGAATCACACATAAAAGTTAAATTATCAATTACCAAAAGTTGAAAACAACCTGAAAACTATTTTCACAGTTGAAAATTACATTTTCAATTTTCAATAGTTAAAAATAAGAAATGTTGAAAATTCTATTTTTAATCTTCTACAATTTTCAATTATTGAAAATTCAATTTTGAATTTTTTTCAAATTTTCAATTTCAACCATTGACCCTTCTTTTTTCAATTTTCAATAATTAAAAATCCATTTTCAATTTTCTTCAATTTTCAACAGTGGACAATTAATCTCTTGAAAATACTTTTTTAATTTTGTTTAATTTTTAACAGTTGACAATTCCATTTTCATTTTTCTTTAATGAATCACACATAAAAATTAAATTATTAATTTTAAAAAGTTGAAA
>NC_046660.1:28097142-28137010 GCF_010883055.1 Belonocnema kinseyi
ATGAAACTGCTGAAAATTCAATTTCCTTCAATTTTTAAATATTGAATATTCAGTCTTCATTTTTTTTCTTCAATTTTCAACAGTTGAAAATTAATCTCTTGAGAATACTTTTTTAATTTTGTTTAATTTTTAACAGATGACAATTCCATTTTCATTTTTCTTTAATGAATCACACATAAAAATTAAATTATCAATTTTCAAAAGTTGAAAACTCTTTTGTTCAATTTCTCCAATTTTCACAGTTGAAAATTCCATTTTCAATTTTCAATAGATAAAAATAAAAAATGTTGAAAATTCTATTTTTAATCTTCTACAATTTTAAATAATTGAAAATTCAATGTTAATTTTTTTCAACTTTTAATTTTAAACAATTGCCCATTCTTTTTTTCAATTTACAACAGTTAAAAATTCCATTTTCAATGTTTATCCACGGTTAAGAATTGAATTTTCAACTGTTAAAATTTCCAAAGATTTTTCATTTTTGAAAAATTAAACTGTTTTAAACTCAATGTTCAGTATTCCTAAATTTTCTACCAAATTTCTTGAAACAGTGGCAGCGGTGGGACTTTTTTATAATACACAGATATAATATACTAAAAGCAATAATACAGAAGTAATTTATTTAAATTTCTAAGTATAACACTTAAAATATACCCATAATTTTAAATTTATAGATATACCTATATACACTGCAGTACAATCGTCTAGATTATATGTAAATCTCCCAATTTTAGTCATGAACTTTATTTATTGAATTTAACTTTGTTCGATGGTGCTGGAAGTCTGTATTTAGCAATTTCTACTTCAGCTTCTGCAAAGGATTCAGAGTTGTAGCAGAAATATTCGGGATTTTTATATTCCTTTTCCTTCGAGGCACCTGGACCTACAGCTGCAATTTAATTTATAATTAAATCAATAATTGTATTAATGGAAATTATTGTAAGTTACAAATTATGAAGACCATTATTTCCATTTTCATAAACTTACGATGATTTGGTACTTTCACACAATTTTCACTAAGACCTTCTACATTTGGATTTATTGCCGGCGTAGCAGGATGCTTTGCACCGGTTGGTGTAGTCGAGGACTGAGCACCGTAAGCACGAATAATCGTGTTTACTCCCTGGATAATAATTTCTTATTACACACAATATAAATATAAATACTCGGAAATAATTAGATATTTCCTTAACATTTCGTCAACGAAGTTTTATGCACATTTTAAATGGTTTCAAAATAATAGCAACAATTTCTTAGGAGTCCTGGGAAAATTTCAAATAATTTTTTATTTAGGAATATTAATTTCAAGATAAAATTTAAAAAGTTTTCAAAACTTTTAAAATACTTTCCTAAATTTCTTAAAAAGAATGTCGAAGAATTTAAAGCAAATTTTTTTAATTTTGCAAGATTAGAGGATTACAGAAAAAGTTACAGTAGGTTATAAAGATTTAGGATAATAAAAAAGATTTTTTAATATTCTCGGCAACATTTTAAACAACCCTTTTTCAGAATTAACTTTAAAAGAATATTCTTGAAAATTTAAAAACTTCAAACAGATTTCTAAAATTTTCTAAAAAATCTGGAAGTTGTTAAGGCAATTTAAAAAATTTTTCAGAATTAAAAAAAGGAAAAATTCGAATAACTAAAAGATATCTAGAATGTTTAAAATATTTAAAAAATCAATATAATTTGAAATTAGAAAAGAGTTATAACTTTTTAAAGCAAAGTCAAAATTTTTAAAGATTTTAAAATAAAACTTTAAAACCTTTTTTAGGATTTTTAACTGTTTCAAAATTATCAATAAGTTTTTTTTAAAGGCTTGACAAATGTTTTGATGATATTTTATTTTGAAAAATTGATTTAATGAGAATATTAAAAAAAATTCAAAAGATTTCTAATGTTTTAAAAAAATAATCTGCAAGCTGTTCAGGCAATTTTTAAAATTTTCCAGAATTCGACAAATATTGAGAAGTTCGAATAATTTTAAAAGACATTTCAAATATCTAGAAATTATAAAAGGATTCTAAATGAATTTAGGATTAGCACAAATTAAATTTTTTTATCTTTATGCATATTTTAAAGCCTATTTTAGGATCTTCAGCCGTTACAAAATAATTTTGAAAAAGTTAATTTAAAAAGAATATTTAAAGTTTTTTTTTTAAAGATTTACAAAATCGCCAAAAAAGTATTTAAAATTTGTTAAGGCAATTTTAAACATTTTGCAGAAAAAAAATGTTGGGATAAATTCGAATAATTCCAAAGGAAATTTAGAAGGTTTAGAAGTTTTGAAAAGCACGAATAATCGTGTTTGCTCCCTGGAAAATAATTTCTTATTACACCTAAAATATCTGGAAATTTAATCAAAAGTATAAAAATATAAATATGTACTGGGAAATAATTAGATATGTTCTTAACATTTCGAAAGGTTTAAAATATTGTTTAAAGCAAACTTTTTTAATTTTTCAAGATTAGAAGATTACATAAAAGTTCCAGAAGTGTAAGAGATTTACGATAGTAAAAGGATTTTATTAATATTCTCGGGAAAATTTATAACAAATTTTTATGTCGAAAAACTAATTTTAATAGAATATTCCAAAATAATTTCCAACATTTAAATGGATTTACAAAATTGTACATTTTTGAAGATTTAAAATAAAATTTTAAAGCTTCTGTTAGGATTTTTAACCGTTTCAAAATAATAAATAAATTGTTTTAAGATTCCTGAATAAAATTTTAATGATATTCTATTTTTAGAGTATTTTGAAAAATGTATTTAAATAGAATATTTGAAAAGATGTCAAACGATTTCCAATGTTGTCAAAAAACAATTTGAAAGTTGTTGAGGCAATTAAAAAAATTTTCCAGAATTAAAAAAAAATTCGAATAATTTTAAAAGATATTTAGAATAGAAAAGGAATCAAAAAGAATTTTGGATTAGAACAGATTTACTTTTTGTTAACACATTGTAGATTTATGCAGTTATAGAAATAAAATTTTAAAGCCTATTTTACAATTTTTAGCCGTTAAAAAATAATTTAAAAAAATTAATTTAAACAGAAAATTTACAGTTTTTTTTTAGATTTCCAATATTGTAAAAAAAAATATTAAAAATTTGTTAAGGCAATTTTAACATTGTTGCAGAATAAAAAAAATGTTGGGATAAATTCAAATAATTCCCAAAAAAAATTGAGAACGTTTAGAAGTTTTAAAAAAGCACGAATAATCGTGCGATTTTCTACAAAATCTGGAAATTGTTAAGGCAATTTAAAAAAATGTTCAAAATAAAAAAATTCGAATACCTAAAAAATGTTTAAAATATAAAAAAAAAGTAATTTAAAATTAAAAAAGATTTCAAACTTTTTAAAAAAAATTCAAATTTTTGAATATTTTAAAATAAAATAAAATTTTAAAGCCTTTCTTTAGGATTTTTAACCGTTTCAAAATAATCAATATTTTTTTTAAATGTTTGAAATTTTTTTAAATGATATTGTATTTTGAAAAATTGATTTAAAGAGATTATTTAATAAGATTTCAAAAGATTTCCCAAGTTGCCATAAGATAATCTGCAATTTCGAATATTTTGAAATTTTAAAAGGATTCAAAAAGAATTTAGGATTATAGCACAGATTTAAATTTTTCAACACATTGTAGATTTGTGATGATTCTGAATTAAAACTTTAAAGCCTATTTTAGGATTTTTAGCCGTTACCTAATAATTAAAAATAAAAAAACTAATTTTAAAAGAATATTTAATTTTTTTAATTTCGAATATTGTCAAAAAAGTACTTAAAATTTGTCATAGGATAAATTGGAATAATCAAAAAAAAAAAAAATAATTTTTAACGTTAAGAAGTTTTAAAAAGCATGAATAATTGTGTTTGCTCCTATGAAAATAATTTCTTAATACACCTAAAATATCTGGAAACATAATAAATAATATAAATATAAATGTAAATATAAATATAATATAAATATAAATCTAACTATAAATAAATACCTAGAAAAAATTGCACAAGAATTAAAAACATTGAAAATACTTTCCTAAATTTTGTAAAAAGAATGTAGAAATATTTCTAAGCAAACTTTTTTAATTTTACAAGTTTGGAAAATTATAGAAAAAGTTTCAAGCTCTTTAAAAGATTTAAGATAATCAAAATATTTTCTTAATATTCTCGGTAATATTTTAAACAAATTTAGAAAAAAACGAACTTGAGGAGAATATTCCCAAAAATGTAAAACATTCAAAAAAGTTTCCAAAATTGTTTAAAAAATCTGGAAGTTGTTAAGGCAATTTGAAAAATTTTTCAAAATTAAAAAAATTGGAAAAATTCAAATAACTAAAAGATATTTAGGATATTTAAATTTTTTGGAAAAATGCCAAACGAATTTAAAGATAGAAAAGATTTCAAAGTTTTTAAAACAATATCCAAATTTTTGAGATTTTAAAATCAAATTTGAAAGCCTTTTTATAATTTTTAACCGTTTCAAAATAATAAATTTTTTTTTAAACGCTTGAAATTTTTTTAATGATATTGTATTTTAAATAATTTATTTACAGAGAATATTTAAAAAGATTTCAAACCAATGTTGTCAAAAAATAATCTGCAAGTTGTTGAGGCAATTTTTAAAATCTTCCAGGATAAAAAAAAAATGGAGGAAAAATTAGAATAATTTTAAAGATATTTATAATTTAGATTTTGAAGCCTATTTTAGGATTTTTGGCCGTTACAAAATAATTCAAAAAAAGGTCATTTAAAAAAATATATTTAAAGCCATGTAATGAGTGAGTCACGTGACCAGATTCCTACCTTACCGCCACCTTTCTTATTTCTTATTTGGGATAAAAAATAAGAAGCTCTAAGAAAAGCGGGTCTGGTCCTAAACTTAAATAATGATAAAAAATAAAAAAAAATTATTTACCACAAAAAACTTTTTTCATAATTATATAAATTTAGGAACATACCCACCATTCTTAGTGCTTTTTGTCTAGTATCCCAAATTTTCAACACGATTTGGCGTTTCGTGTGAATATAGTTGGGAAATAAAAAAAGTGGCGGTAAGGTAGGAAACTGGTCACGTGACTCACTCATTACATGGCCTTAAAGTTTTTGTAATGATTTACAATGTCGTCAAAAAAGTATTTAAAATTTGTTAAGGCAATTAAACAAATTTTGCATAAAACAAAATGTTGGGATAAATTCGAATAATAAATATATACTCGGAAAAAATTAGATACGTTCTTAACATTTTGGAAAACAGCCTTGATGAGCATTTTGAAAGATTTAAAAATAATTTTAAACAAATTTCTTAAGAATCCTGAAAAAATTTCAAATGGTTTTATATTTTAGAATATAAATTTCAAGAAAAAATTGAAAGAGATTTCAGAATATTTGAAATACTTTCCTAAATTTTTTTAGAGAGAATATCGAAGATTTTGAAGCGAACTTTTTAGTTTTGCAAGACTAGAAAATTATAGAAACTGTTCCAGTAAGTTTAAGAGATTTAAGATAATAAAAATATTTTCTTAATATTCTCGGCAAAATATTAAACAGGGTTAAAAAAAACTAATTTTAAAAGAATTTTCATAAAAAATTTCCAACATTTAAAGAGATTTCCAAAATTGTTTCAAAAAATTTAGAAGTTGTTAGGGCAATTTTTAAAAACATTTCAGAGTTAAGTAATAATAGAAAAAAATCGAAGAACTAAAAGACATTTAGAATGTTTAAAATTTTTGAGAAAAAATCCAAAAGCATTTAAAATTAGAATAGGTTTTAAATAAAATATTGCAAAAAAAATTAAGGAAAATTTAAAATAATTTAAAATGATATTCACAATACTTGGAAATTTTGAAAGGATTCAAAAATAATTTAAGATTAGAACAGATTTAAATAATTTTTTAACAGGTTGTAGACTTTTTTATTGTAAGAAATTAATTAAAAAAGATTATTTAAAAAATGTTCTATTAATTTCCAATATCGTCAAAAAAGAATCTAAAATTTTTTAAGGCAATTTAAACAAAGTTGCAGACTTAAGAAAAATATAAAAAAAAGGAAAAAAATTTTAAAAGATACTTAAAATGATTAAAACTTTTCAGAAAATTAAAAAAAATTTTAATTAGAAAAGGTTCGAAATTTTGTAAAACAAAATGTAGATTTTTGATGATTTTGAAATAAAATGTTTCAAAATAATTTTTTTTTTTAATTTCTTAAGATACCCGAAAAAAGTTTAATTATTTTATATTTTAAAATAAATTAATTTTAAGAGAATCTTTACAAGGATTTTAAAACATTTAAAATGATTTCCAATATTATCAAAAAATAATGTGCAATTTTCTCAAGGAATTTTTTTAATTTTGCATAATTAAAAAAAATGTTAGGAAAAACCGAATCATTTAAAAAGATATACAGAAGGTTTAGGAGTTTTTAAATGTTTCAAAGGAATACAAACTCTTTTTTTTAAGGTTCTCAAAAAAATGTAAAAAGATTTTAAAAGGTTTCAAAAAATTAGAAATATTATCAAAAGATTCTGGAAGTTCTAGGACATTTTTAAAATTTTGCATAATTTAAAAAATTTCATGAAAAATTCAAATCATTTTCAAAGATATTTAGAAGGTTCGGAAATTTTGAAAAGATTAAAAAATAATTTAAAATTAGAAAAGACTAAAATTTTATAAACAAAATGTTAATTTTTGAAGATTTTGAAAGCAAATGTTAAAGCCTTTTTTAGGATTTTTATTCGTTTTAAATAACAAGAAAAAAATTCTCACGAATCCTGAAAAAAATAAGATTGAGTTTTGACATTGAAAAAAATGTTAAAAGAATATTTAAAAACATTTCCTAAGATTTACAATATTGTCAAAAAAGATTTTGGAAGTTGTTGAGTCAATTTTAAAAATTTTTGCGGAATTAAAAAAGATTAGGAAAAAGTATAATTAAAAACAAATATTTAGCATGTTTAAAACTTTTGACAAAATTTAAAAATATTTTCAAATTAGAAAAGCCTCTAAACAATATTGAAACTAAAAAAAAATTATTTTTTATTCAAATAAGTTAATTTTAAGAGAAGATTTAAAAAGTTGACCAAAATATTGTAAAAAGTAATCTATAACATTTTAAGGCATTTTTTTACTTTTGCAAAATGAAAAAAAGAATATTTAAAATAATTTAAAATTGAAAAAAAATCTTAAAGAATTTTGAAACGAAATTTAATTGTTTGAAGGTTTCGAAAAAAAAATTCGAAGCTTTTTAAAGGTTTCAAGAAACTAAAAATATTGTTTCAAGAATTCTGGGAATATTTTTTAAACGATTTTTTATTTTTTTAAATTATTTTTTGGAGAAAATCGAAAGAATTCTAAAGATTTCTAAAAAGTATGAAAAAAAAAATCTGGAAGATTTTAAGGGAATTTTTATAATTTGAGAGATTTTTTTAAATTTTCAGAATAATTCAACACATTTTAAAAGAAGTTTGAAAATTCATCTCTTCTGTTAAAAATTCCACCTTTTGCTAGTTAAAAATGCAAATGTTAAGTTGAAAATTTGTCTTTTTGGATGAATTCTACTATTTTTGATTAAAAAATTAAAATACATTTTTGTTGTAATTTCGATTTGACATATCTGAAATATTCAAACATTATTTTTACTTTTCTCAAGAATCTTGTTGGGGAAATTATATTTATATAACCCTAAAAACAAATAAACCTAAAAAATTAACAGTTGCTAAGAATTTATATTTTCTATAGAAAATTATTTTTCCCCAAAATCGAAAAAAGACACATTTATGATTCTATTATTCATAATAACAAATAATAAAATATAATTATAAATTTAAGCCAGATTTTTGAGGTTAGGAATTTCGCTGTCTATTTTTTTAAAAATATTCTGCTAGATAAGTCTAAAAAATAATTGATTGAAGAGAATTTACCTGAGGGACTAGACGCACCCCAAAAGTTCGAAGCATCTTTGATACAATTGAAAAATCAGTATTTCCTAAAAAAAATTGTAGGTAATTGTTTGTGATTTAGCAATGGTAAATTGGGTAAAAGCGAGTTACAACCTGTAAAAATGAACTGCGCAAGCGCGGGAAAGTAGTTGGCGATTGAATTTTTATTTTGGACCGATTTGACACAGTTGCAAAAACCTATTTTTTATAAATAAAGAAAGTTATTTATTTAATTTTGATTAAAAATATAAAGCTACTCAAAGACAGGAAAGTTAAAATCAATAAAAAGACTATGTAGAATTGATAATTTCTGGTTCAAAAATGGGTTCCAAGTTTCCATGTGTCAAGGCCTTTATGTAATATCAAATATCAGCCAACAGCTGATCGGAAATTCGTATTCTGGCAATTTGGTTTCGTTCCATTCCTGGAAAGAGTTTTTATAACTCTAGAATTACGTGCATGTATTTGAAGTTTAATTGGTAAGTTTCTTAAATAATAATCCCTTAAAACTTTATTTCTGAGTATTTTTAGTGTTAATTTTCATTGTGGGGAAAGAAGAGGTTAATTTTGACTGTGTGGAATTCAGAGAGGTTATATTCGTAATATCCTCCGAAAAACATTTTTTCTTATTCGATTTATTTCGTCGCCTTTTTTTCAAATAAAACCATAAATTAAGTGTTTTGGGTATTATTATTAGTTAAAAACAACCGATGAATTGAACGTTTGCAACATTGTTGTGTTAAAAAACAGAGTTAATAATTACTTTTTTACATCTCATGGAAATTGCCTATAAATATATTATTGACAATAAATGTTTCGTTAAATATCTTGGAAAATTAGGGGAAAAAACTGATAAAATTAAGGTGAATGTCTCATTTCTTGATCAGTTTATTTTATAGGTTATGTTTGATTTTATCGACATATGAAAAGCTGATTATTTATCTATCTTTTTATAAAAATGGGGTAAATGTGACGCAATTATGAACAGAGAACTATCTAGTCTGAAATAAAAAAAATTTTCTAGCTAAAAATTAACTTTATTTTTGAAGCACAATTTAGTTTTCTAACGTGATTTTTTAAAAGTGTTTTAAAAATGAACTTCAGTGATTGACAATGGATCTCTTTAAATGAAAATTGAACCATTGTGTTGAAAATTCCCTTTTTGGATGGAAAATAAATTTCTTTAAATAAAAATTTACCTATTTCTGTTGAAAATTCATCATTTCCGTGGAAAATTGATTTCTTTTGGTAGATATTTCATATCTTTTTTTTAATCTATTTTTTATTGAAAATAATACTTTTTGGTAAAAAAATTCCTAACGTCAAACTTTAGGTTGAAAATTTATCTTTTGTTAATAATAATTTAATTACTTGTTTAAAAATTTATTTAGTTCGTGAAAAATGAAACAGTTTTATTAGAAAGACATTCTTTTTGGTTGAAAATTCGTCGTTTTTGGTAGAAAATTAATTTTTAGGTTGAAATATCATATTTTTGTTGAAATGTTAAAAATTTAACTGTTTTCTTGAAAATTAATATATTTTTAATTCGCTATTGTAGTTGAAACTCATCTCTTTTTTTGAAAGTTTCACTATTTTGTTGAAATTTTTTGTATGAAAATTAATTTTTTGAACAGAAAATTTATCTATTCCATTTTTTATTGAAAATTGATTTTTTTTCGTTGAAAATTGATGTTTTCTCGTCGAAAATTAAACTATTTTGTTTAAAATTGATATATTTTAGTTAAAAATGCATGTATTTTGGTTGAAAATCCATCTTTTCTAGTAAAAAAAAATTAATAATCGTAGTTGAAAATTATTCTTCTTGGTTAAAAATGCAAATACTTGGGTGAAAGTTGAATTATTTTGTCAAAAATTAATTCTAATGGTCCAAGTTTATCATTTTAGTAGAAAATGGATGTTCTTAAGTAAAAATTTAACCAATTTAATGGAAAATTCGCTTTTTGGATGGAAAATGAATTTTTCAAAATAAAAGTCTTTTTTCAATTGATGATGTATAATCTTAATTGAAAACGAATACTTTTTGGTTAAAAAAATGTCTGCTATTATATTTTTTATTGATAATACATCTTTTTTTCATTAAAAATGTGATTATTTGGTTAAAAATGTATTTATTTTATGAAAAATGAAACAGTTGGGTTAGAAAGTCATTCTTTTTGGTGGAAAATTCATACATTATGATGAACTATTTTTTTCGAAAATTAATTAATCTTCATGGTTGAAATGCCATATTTTTGGTTGAAAATGTTAAAAATTGAACTCTTACTGAAAATTCATTGGTCAAGATTCATAATTTTATTTGAAAATTCATCTCTTTTTCTTGAAAATTTAACTATTTTGTTAAAAAGGTTTTTTTTTTAGTTTAAAATTAATTCTTTTAATAGAAAATTGAGCAATTCAACTTTTGGTTGAAAATTCATATTTTTAGTTGAAAATTTAATTATTTGGTTGCAAATTGATATTTTTTAGTTGAAAATCTATCTTTTCTGGTAAAAAAATTAATCTTCATGGTTAAGAATTATTCCTTGTGGTTGAAAAATGAACTACTTAGTTGAAAGTTGATTTCTTTTGTTGAAAAACAATTTTATTATCTGAAATTTATCATTATAGTTGAAAATGAAAATTCACATTTGGATGAGAAATAGATTTATTCAACTATAAATCTAACTAATCTAATTAAAGATTCAAAATTTTGATTCAAAATTGATCTCATTGTAAAATATTTATCTCTTTGGTTAAAAACTTCACTACTTTTGTTTAAAATTATTTGTTTTTGAGCAAAAGGTCTACTATTAAATTTTTAGTTGAGAATTCATCATTTTTGGTTAAAAATGTAATTATTTGGTTGAAAAAGCAATTATTTCCTTTCAAAATCCAACAATTTCGTTAGAAAGTCATTCTTTTTGGTTAAGAATTCAACTGTTGTTGAAAATGTATATTTACGGTTTAAACATTTAACTGCTTTTTTTATAGAAAATTTGCTTATTCTAATTGAAAATTGAACAATTTTTTTTCTTCCTGGGTGGAGGAATCTTAATTTGTTGAAAAATTGAATTATTTATTTAAAAATGTGCGTCTTTTTGATAGAAACTTAACATTTTTGGTTAAAAATTAATTTTTTCGAGTTGAAAATGAAGCTGTTTTTAGAAAATTCGTTTTGGCTTAAAATTGGAAATTTGTCTTCTTTGTTTGAAAATTGATCTCTTTTGGTAGAAATTCGATTTTTTTTTTGTTAAAATCGCAGCAGCTTGATAGAAAATTATTTTTTTTTTAAACTGAAAATCTGAGTATTCCATTTTTGGTTGTGAATTGATCTTGTTTGCTTAAAAATGTATGTGTTTATTTGATCATTTATCTTTTTTTGGTACAAAACCTAATCTTTTTTGGTGAGAAAACATGAATTCAAATAGAAAATTCCCATTTTTGTATAAATAAAGCGGCGTTTTTGAAAAATCACTTTTTTAGAAAAAATTCGCCATTTCTTCGCATTTTATTTAAATTAATTAAACTTTCGGGAATTTTGCAGTTAACGGAACACACAAACGTGAAAAAATATTGTTTATGTCGAGAATATGAATCTAGTATTTTTCCCGGTAGGTCAAATTTGGGGTATTTTCAAACGCATGATTTACAGTTACGAAGGAAGGGAAATGAAGGTAATGCAACAATTACATAAAAATCTTCTTATTTAGAATTTATCTCGAATTTTTTCAACAAGAAATGCTTAGTATTCATGACATTTTTGGCATTCGATACTTTACACTATATTCAACTTCATTCCCATGAGTCTGATGGAAAAATCACATTTTGGCTAAATTTATTGGAAATTATCACGAAAAATTGATAAATAAAAAATAAATGTACATAATCATACTTACATTCAACAAACGAACGAAACTCCTTTACTTGAGAGCAATATTTCGAAATTTCAGTTCGCAACACTTTACCACACGTAAAAAGTACACAGGTGCTGATTCGCACCTATTCGATTTTCTCGTCCTTCTATCTTGGAGAGATCAATGAAATTAGAACTAACCAGACTTGTGCCTGAAACCTTGGGGTTCGCACTTATTTTTTGTGGTGGGGATAATCCCGTACAGCTGTTTATGTTGCCTCTTTTAAGGGTATTACAGGTATGTGAAGCCTGTTCTCGATACAGTTGAAAAACGATTTTTTTAGCTTCTTTTAAGTAAGGGGGGGGGGGGGGGGGGGGGGGGGGGATGAGGATCGAAATCAGAAGATGTGTAATCCAGAATTTGAAAATGTTTAGGCCCTGGCAGTTTGAGTTATTTTTCCTTATGGTTTCGTAGCCTCGGGCGGAAAATTATATATTTTTGGTCTAGTGTCCGTCCGTCGCACTTTTTTATAAGTAGGGGAAGGGAGGGGGAAGTGAGAGGAGAAGTAGGTGATATGACGGGAGCGGAGAAGTAGGTGAAATGATGGGAGTGGATAAGTAGACGAAATGATGGAATGGGGTGAAGGTTAAGGGAAAGTAATGGGGAAATGCTGATAGCTAATTAGGGGAAATAAGGGGTTAGGAGAAATCTGGATGGTGGGGGGTAAGTGAGGGGAGATAAATGAAGGGGAAGTAAGGAGAAATGAGGAATTATCGGCCGGTGAAAAGTACTGGGGGAAAGGGCGTGTTAACTGGAGAAGTATGGAAAGTAGAGGAGAAAGAAGTTGATGAGGGGAGAGCAAACGGTGATTAAAGTGCCCACGACGCCTACTTTGACTAATTTTTAAAATTCGATTATAACCTCTTTCCTTGAAATATTTTTTGCAGGCCCCGTCGAGATGTCGCTCCTTGAATTTTTCCAGAAATTCGACTATTATGCTAAACCGGAGGGTCACGCTCCTCTGGACAAGATGGTTGGTGCTTCCAAATATGGCTTGTTAACCGGTTTTGGATTTGGAATACACGATGTATTCTTGCATTCTAAAACACGTACTGTAATGGACACGGTGCGCTGTTTCGGATACTGGATGGTTCCTATGGGTGGAATGGGAGCCGCCTTCGCTTCCACGACTTATATTGCCACGAATTTGAGGGGCAAAGATGACCCATTAAATTACGTTTTTGGAGGTAAGTAGAAGACGCATTTAATTCCCATCTTTTGGAATTTGCATCTAATTAATATTTGTTTTTTACACAGCAATTTCAGCCGGAGGTGTCTTGCAAGCCTGGCAAAAATGTGGCTTGACCACGCTTTACGGAACTATTCTTCTGTCTATTTTTGCCGCAGCAAAGAAGGATTCCATCCAGAGTGGCTGGACATTCTGGGGAGATCCCTTCGATTGTGAATGGGATGCTCCAGTGATTCAAACAGCCAGTGCCAGAGAAAAGAAATACGAAAGAGGGTGGACCAAGGAATAAAGTCCTTCTTATTCGAGAGTGAATTTGAAATAGTTGATATTTAAATATAAAATCGAATAATGTTATGTCTTATAT
The DNA here is from genome assembly GCF_010883055.1 of Belonocnema kinseyi. NCBI lineage: Eukaryota > Metazoa > Arthropoda > Insecta > Hymenoptera > Cynipidae > Belonocnema > Belonocnema kinseyi. The sequence goes on from NC_046660.1 coordinate 28,110,548, forward strand.
GTAATAAAACTATAAAGAAAATGTTTAATTGTAAATAATTATTTGGGGATACTGATCTGTAAGATTCTACCATGCAAATTTCCTATATTCCAAAGATTTTGAGAGTGAGCGATGGACTTGGACGCTGAGCCAAGATCTTTAGACCCAGTCCGTCAGCTTGCGGGTTCCATTCCCGCCTCGCACTCTGGAAAAGCCTCGATAATTGAACTTTGAACTAAAAAACATAAATTTTCAACCCAAAATTGTAATCGTTACAGTTTTTACTTTAAAAATAAATTTTCAACTGAAAGAAATAAGGATTTTTCAATGAAAAAAAAGTTGAATTTTTGAATAAAAATACGGCTTCTCAAGAAAATACATGAATTCTAAACTAAAAATTATAACTTCAAATAAAAATATAAATAGTTAAATTTTCAACCAAAGAAATGAATTTTCTAATCAAATTATGTGTCATTTACCAAACAATTATTTTTCAAACAAAAATAATTATTTCCTACCAGAAATTAAATGTTTGAAACAAAGTTAATTAATTTTCAACAAAATAGTTAAATTTTCAATGAAATATTACAGTTTTTAACCAAAAAGATTAATTTTTTATTCGAAAATATGTATTTACTACGAAGTGTTAAATTTTTAACAAAAAAAAAAAAAAACAGTCGAAACCCACCAAAAAATACGAATTTTCAATAAAATAACTGAATTCTAAACCAAAAAATTTGAATTTGCAATCAAAAATGGAATAGTTAAAATTGAGGCCAAAAGAAAAGGAATTTTCAAACAAAATTATTATTTTTAAGGTAGATTTTTTCAATAAATTTTTAATTTTTCAATCAAAAACATAAATTTTGAAACAAGGATTTTAATTTCCTACAAAGAAAAATTTCATCAATATAAATTAATTTTCCACTAAGAAAGACAAAGTTTCGCCAAAAATGCCATATTAAAATTTTCAGACAATTATTTTTTTACCACAAAATTAATTTTCGACTAAAAAATCAAGAACCTTCAATCAGAAAAACGGATTTTTAAAAAAGTAGGTAAACTTTTAACCGAAAAAGGAAAATATCCAATAAAAAAGTAACATTTCACACAAAAATGTCTAACAGAATTGTTAAATTTCCTAAAAAGTAGATTATTTTTTCAAGAACTAAAAAATATAACTTAACAAACAAAAATGGAATATTACATTTTTCACTTAAAAATAAATTCTCAACCAAAAAACGATTTTTCGCCAAAATAGTTAGATTTTCAATCAAACAAATGAATTTTCCAATAAAATTATGTGTCATTTACCAAACAATTATTTTTCGGACAAAAATAATTATTTCCTGCCAGAAAGTAAATGTTTTAAACAAAGTTAATTCATTTTCAACAAAATATTTAAATTTTCAAGGAAATATTACAGTTCTTGACCAAAAAAATTAATTTTTCAACCAAGAAACTAAAGTCAAAAATCTTCAATCCAAAAAATAAAAATGTTCATTAAACAGTTACAAATTTAAACAAAAATCTCTAACGAAGTTTAAAAAGTTTACAACAAATTTTCTACAAAGTAGATTTATTGTTCAACCAATAGTAAAATTTATAGTAGAAAAAATTAATTTTCAACAAACAAACAAATTTCAATAAAATAGTTCACCTTTGAACCAAAAAAATTAATTTTTAAGCAAAAATTTTTTTCTACAAAAAAATTATCATAAATATTAAAATTTGCAGTCAAAAATTCATTTTCGACTAAAATCAAGAATCTGCAATCAGAAAAATCGATTTTTAACAAAGTGGTTCAAGTTTAAACCCAAAATAGACGAATTTATAACAAAAAACACAAATTTTCAATGAAGATTTTTTTCAACAGTTACTTGAATTTTAAACCGAAAAACATTAATTTGCAACAATAAATTTAATTTTCTATCGAAAAAAATTAATTTTCAATTCAAAAAAGATTATTTTTTAATCAAAAATAAAATATTCAGCAAAGAAAATTTAGTTAGTAACAAAACCAATCATAATTTTCTAACAAAATAGTTCCGGTAGTGGATTAATCCGCGAATACTGGGATTACTAAAGGTAAAAATTGGAATAAAATTGCATTGCCTCACATTCGCTCTGTATTACTCTTCACATATTGAATGATCAATTTTTATTTAGTCCCTTTAAAATTTGAACGAACATATATACAATTTTATGTAGACATTTTTAAAAATTAGAAAAAAGTTGAGTAAATAATGTATGTAAAAGCTATTTTGTCTGAACTCATGTCAAAGTTTCCCCTTTCGTCACCTAAAAATAATTTATATTCAGAGTTAAATACCATATAATGTAAATTATTTTCTGATTAACTAATAAATAATCGTAATTAATATTTTATACTTACTCGTGCTTCCAAATATTCTATCCTTCGTTCGAGAGTTGTGAGCTTTTCATTTAAAACTGCCAATCTTGATCTACAAGACATGTCTGCAACAATTAAATTACAGTTTTTTGGTAACGAAAAGCTTTTGTTCTAATAAACAAATTTTATATAATGATTTGAAACCAAATCACTCCTTTTTTCGACCGAAAATATTTATAAATTTCAAATCATAGATTTTTTTTATGTCTTATGGTCCGCGTAAAATTAAATAAAATTGATCCAAAAAATATTTTTTTCGGAAAAAATGTAAATAGATTTCAGTTTTATAACTATTTTTATATAAATTTCAAAACTATATATAGTGGAATAATACCAATTTTAATTCTTACGCATAAAATTAGATTAAATTTTTTTTGCATTACATATTTAAAAGTGGATTAATGTGGGTTTTATATTAAGAAATTAAATTTGAAACGCTTTTAATTTAAAACGTTTCAAGTCAAAATATTGCATTTTAAACAAAATAGATGAATTTTTTGAACAAAAAGCTGAACTTCCATCAAAATGATAAATATTTAATCAAAAAATTAATTTTTAATTAAGTATATTAACTTTCAGCAAAGTAGTTTAATATTCAATTGAGAAAAATATGCTTTTATAAATAAAAATTGAATTTTTAGATTTTCACTTTGAAAAAATTAATTTTTTATCAAGCAGCTGCGATTTTAATCAAAAACGATCAAACTTTTACCAAGAGAGATTAATTTTCAAACCAAAAAGACAACTTTACAATTTGAAATCCAAGAAGATGAACTTCCTAGAAAATCATTTGAATTTTCAACTCGAAAATATGAATTTTTGACAAAAGTGTTAATTTTCTACCACGAAAGACTAATTTAAAAAAAAGTAGTTTAGGTTTAAAACAAAAATTTTTATCTTACAAATGAAAATTTTTCAACAAAAAAATGGAATAAATAAATTTTCAGTAAATAATTTAATTTCAAAACAATTAATCTTGAAAGAAAAAGACAAATTTTCAACAAAACATTTGAATTTTTAACAAAATAATTGCTTTTTTAAATAAGTATTTAAATTTTTAACGAAAAAATATGAATTCTTAACTAAAAATATAATAGTATACTTTTTTCCGAAAAACATTAATTTTCAACAAAAGTAGTTAGATTGTACACCAAAGAGATAAAATTTCTAAAAAAAAAATCAAGTTTCAAATTAAAATTATGAATCTTCAACTAGAGTAGTTAAATTTTTAGTTGAATGAATTTATTTTTTATCACGAAGATTAATTGTTTTATCGGAAAAGACGGATTTTTTAAATAAAATACGTGATTTTTCTACCAAATAGTGGAATTTTCAATTGAAAAACATTAGTTTTCAACCAAAAACGGAATAGCAAAATTTGCTCTTTAGAGAATTAATTTTCAACCAAAAAACCACTAATTTTCAATAAGAGCTGAATTTTCAACAACAATGATGAACCCGTAAAAAATTAATTTAATTAATTCTCAACAAAAAATTTAATATTTTAACCGTAAAGGTTAATTTTCTACTAAAAAGGGGAAAAAAACTATTTTTGTAACTAATTATTATCATTTTGTAATAATTAATAACTAAATTTTCGTTTTCATGATTAAAAATTAATTTTTTAAATTGTAAATATAACTATTTCAATTCGAATGGAAAATTTCATCTTTTTTAGTTGAAAATTTATGTTCTTTGTTAAAAATTCATCTATTTTGTAGAAAATGAATCTTCTAGGTTGGAAATTTATTTATTTTATTCTATTAAGGATTCGTCATTTTAGTGGAAAATTAATTTCTTTAGTTAAAAATTTAACTATCTTGTGTAAGATTGTCTTTTGGTGTAAAATATTAATCTTCTTATTGCAAATCAACCTTTTTGGATAAAAATTCATTTATTTGATTAAATATTAACCAGTTTTATTAATAATTGTTTTTTTAGGATTAAAAATTATTTTTTCCAACTGTAAATACAATTATTCCATTTTAGGTTAAAATTTTTTTTTTAAATTAAATATTTCTCTTTTTTAGTAGGAAATGAATCTTCTTGGTTGAAAATTAATTTTTTTCTCATTAAAAAATTCTTATTTTAGTTGAAAATTCATTTTTTTGGTTAACAAATTTAAATATTTTGTTGAAAATGTTCCTTTGTGGTAGAATATTATTCTTTTTGGTGAAAAATTTTGCCTTATATGTGAAAATTCATTTATTGTATTGAAAAATTGAACTATATTTTTTTGAAAATTTGTTTTTTTAGTTATAAACTAATTTTTTTAATTATAAAAATAACTAATACATTTTAGGTTGAAAATTTATTTGACAGGATTTTACAAGATATTAGGAAAAATTTTATACTTTTTAAAAGATATTTAAGATTTCTAGAAGTTTGAAAGAAATGAAAAATATTTGAGAAATTTTTGGAAATGTTTCCATGTCGTAAAATATTTTAGATTTATTTAAAAAGTTTTGAATTCCTATAAATATTTTCAGCTCTTTCGAATTTTTCTTTAAATTTTTGAAATATTATTCAAATTGTAAGAAAATTGCCTCAAAATCTGGCAAATATTCCAAAGGACTTTAATAAAAATTATTTATTAACTTGTAAAATTTCAAAATTCTTTTAAAGCTTCTAAAGTTTCTCGAGAATTTTTTTTTCCTTTCAAGATTTTGAAATCTTTTAATAATTTAAAATTATTTAAATTTTTGATGAAATTGATGTAAAATTTGGTTTAAAAATGTATTTATTTTGGTAGAAATTTAATCTTCTTTGGTTAAAAACTAGTTTTTTTTTTTAAACAAAAATTAAACTATTCAATTTTTGGTTGAAAATTGATCTTTTTGGTTGAAAAACCAATTATGTATTTGCTTAAAAATGCACTATGTTTCTATTTTTTGGAAATAAATATTTACTTTATATTAACTACATTGTGAAAAAATAATATTTTTTGGTTACAGTTAAAAAAAATTAATTTTTAAACATAAAAACGAGAAAATAGTTATTAATTATTACGAAATACAAGAATAAGAAAACTAAAAAAAAATTGAATTTTGAAAAAAAAGAATTCAATTTTCGATCAAAAATATGAACTTTTAACCCTAAATATTACTTTTCTGTCAAGAAATATAAATTTTCAACGAAAAATGGAATATTTCTATTTTCAGTTAAAAAATTAATTTCCAACAGCAACAAAAAATTTTAATAAAATACATGAATTTTCAAATAAAAGCACACATTTTCAGTAAAAACAGAACAGTTAAATGTTTAGTTGAAAAATTTATTTTCAACCAATTAATAGCGAATTTTCTACAAAATACATGAATTTTCAACTAAAAAAAATCAGTTTCAAACCAAAATGAAATAGTTATATTAACAGTTTTAAAGATTAATTTTTAAACATAAAAACGAAAAATTAGTTATAAATTATTACAAAATACAAGAATCAATCATAAATTCTAATTAATTCTTATTAATTATAAGAATTATTTCTAAAAATAGTTCGATTTTTCAACTATATAAAGGAATTGTAAACCAAAAAGATGAATTTTTCACCAAAAAAATTAATATTTTACCTCAAAAGATAATTTTAAACAAAATAGTTAAATTTTTAACCAAAGAAAAAAATTTTCAACTATAATGATGAATCTTTAATAAAAAAAAACCCTAAATTTTGAATCAAAAAGTTCAATTCTCGAATAAAAAGATGAACTTTTAACCTTAAGATTACTTTTCGAAACAAAAAATATAAATTTTCAACTGAAAAAAAAATCAATTTTCAACCAAAAATGGAGTAGTTTTAATTATGTTAAAAAATTAATTTTCATCAGAAAAACAAAAATGTTAACAAAATACATGAATTTTCAAATAAAAAGCCTACATTTTCAGTAAAAAATGGAGTAGTTAAATGTTTAGTTGAAAAAATTTATTTTCAAACAAAAATGGAATATTTATATTTACAGTTTAAAAAATTAATTTTCAAACGTAAAAACGAAAAAATAGTTATTAATTATTACAAAATACAAGAAGAAATCCTAAATAAATGAATTGTAAACCAAAAAGATGAATTTTTCACGAAGAATATTAATATCCTACAATAAAAGATAAATTTTCTGCAACGTACATGAATTTTCAAACTAAAAAATTAACTTCCAAACAAAGAAACGAATTTTCAACCAAAAAAAATTCATTTTTCTTTAAGAATATTAATATTCTACCACAAAAGATAATTTTCAACAAAATAATAAAATGTTGAATCAAAGAAATAGATTTTCAAATATAATGATGAATCTTTGATAAAAAAATCGGAATTTTTTTGAACCAAAAAGTTCAATTGTCAAACAGAAAGATGAACTTTTAAACCTAAAAATTACTTTTCTACCCAAAAATATACATTTTCAACTAAAATCTATCAACTTTCAAACAAAATTAGAATATTTCTATTTTCAGTTAAAAAAATTAATTGTTAACAAAGAAAAAAAGACATTTTTTAACAACATACATAAATTTTCAATGAAAAAGCATAAATTATCAGTAAAAAATTGAATTGTTATATTTACAGTTAAAAGAATTCTTTTTTAATTATAAAAAACACAATTTTCAAAAAAAAAAAGGTTAATTTTTAACCAAATAAATGAATTTTCAACTAAAAAAGATAAAATTTCAATTCAAAATGGAATAGTTATATTCACAATTTAAAAATTAAGTTTTTAATATAAAAACGAAACATTAATTATTGATTATTAAAAAATTATAATAATTAATTTTAAAAAATAGTTGAATTTTTCAACCATATAAATGAATTGTCAACCAAAAAAATGCATTTTTCTTTAAGAAGATTAATAATCTACCTTAAAAGATATTTTTTAACAAAATAGTTAAATTTTTAACGAAAGAAATAATTTTTCAAATATAATAATGAATCTTTAATATAAAAAAATCTGAATTTTGAATCAAAAAGTTTAATTTTCGAATCAAAAGATTAATTTTTAAACCTAAAAATTACTTTTCTACCAAAAAATATAAATTCTCAATTAAAAAGAATCAATCAATTTTAGACTAAAAGTATTTTTATTGTAAATCAAAAACAGTTGAATTCAACGAAAAATACACGAATTTTAGATCAAGAAAATTAATTTTTAACCAAAATTTTGATGTTTCTCATAAAAAAAATAATTTTTACACAAAATTAATGAAACTTAAACAAAATTGTTTAATTCTGTTAAAGAAATCAATTTTCAAATTACAAATATTCAAAATTTATTTATTTAAAATCAAAATATTTTAATTTTAAATCAAAATACATGAATCTTTATTTGAAAAAATTAAATTTTAACTAGTTAGTTTTTAACAAAAATTTGATTTTGAACTAATACGTGGAATCTTTTGCAAAAATAGTGAAATTTTCAAGGCAAAAGACAAATTTTTAAAAAAGAAATATTTTTCGGACAAAAAATGAATAAAAGTTGTAAAAGACGAATTTTCAAACAAGAACTTCCAATTTTTGTAGGCAATTCAACATTTTCCTTTCTTTTTAAATAACTTTAATAAAATTCCACACATTTTAACATTTTTAAATTCAATTAAAAATCGCGAATTTTCGTTTTCGGGCATGAAAAATCAGGACAAAGCAAACAAAAAATCAGAAAATCAGGACATGTTCCGACAAAACATTGCCTAATTTGTAAAAATATTGATTTTCATCTTACCGAAAGAATTGAGGAAATCTGTAATCTTCTTAATACTGCCTGTTATAACCTCGATGTATTCTCGATTCGCCCAGTCTTGTTGGATTTGTTTTTGAATAGCTTCTCGATGAGTCGACGACATTTTTCTAATATTTTATTTTCAAACTCCTCAATATTCTACAAAAAATATCGAAAATATTTCACTTATTTTCAGTATTCCGAAAATCCTAACCTGAAAATGTATAACAGAAGATGACAGAAAACGTCAAAAGTTTTGACTCAAAACGCCATTTCCTCTGTTTCTTTTCGTTCTCGATTTTAATTCGTAGAGGGGTCCTTCTCCTCTGATTGGTTCTTCACTGAAAGGTACATCCACAAAATGGAAACATCTATTTTTAGCATTTTCTTTTAATAGTAGTATTTGTATAGACATAAAAGATCCGTCTAATTAAGCTTATACACATTTTGCTTTATAAATGTTGTAAACAACTGTCCATTATGATTTTGAAATATGTGTGTTTGAAATTCGCGCGATCCTGCGCGTGATTGATGCGCAGAAGAAAATAAGTAGAGGGGAGACTGTAGGGCAATTTAAAACTCTTCAAATTCCTAATTTTTTTCAGTAAAAATATTGAATGTTCAATAAATTAAATTCATTTTTAACCAAATACTTGGATTTTCAACTAGAAATCTGAAGTTGCAGTAATAAGTTGTTTTTTTTTTTAACAAAAAGGCGAACTTTCCACTAAATAGTTAAATTTTAAACCAAAAAGTAAAATTTTCGATTAAAGAAGATCAATTTTCAACCATATTAATATATTTTCAACTAAAAAATTGTTTTTTCAGTAATAAAAACTTATAAGAAAAAAACAAAACTATTTTTTGAAAAAAAAATGAATCTTTAACTAAAAAAGAACAAATTTTCATACTAGATAATTAATTTTCTACAAAAACTGACTAATTTTCAACTAAACGAATGAATTCGGTACCAAAAGTCGAATCTTCATGAAAAAAATTAGTTTAAAAAAAAAGTAGTTCGACTTTTAACTAAGCAATTGAACTTTTAAAAATATTTTTATTTTGCATGAAAAACAACAATTGCTATTTAAAAAAATTTATTTTAAATGAAGAATAGGTTAATTCGACCCAAAAAGACTCATTTTCAGCAAAGAAGATAAATTTTCGACCAAAAATAAAAATGATCAATAAAATTAATGAATTTCAATTGCAAAATGTAATTTTTAGCAAAATATATATATATTTAACAAAGATTCATTAAAAGAATCTTCAACCAAGTAAATTCGTTTTCAACCAAAAATTGTTTTAATTTTAAATCAAAAACCGTTAAATTCAACCAAAAATGTTAATAATTCTACGCAAAATTTTAATTTTCTACCAAAAAAGAGATCTTTTGTCAACATCAATAAACTCTTAATTGAACTGCTAATTTATAACCAAGAAAATTTTTTAACAAATTAATGATTTTTCAAGCAAATAGTTGAATTTTTGTTTAAAAAAAAAGTTTCAGAAAAAAAAACATGTTAACAAAGTAGTTCAATTAGCAACCAAGAAGATCGTAACAAAAAATAGAAAAGTTGACATTTCAGCCTAAAAATATTTTTATTTTAAATAAAAAACACTAGAATTCACCAATAAAATAAAAACTTGTTTTTTTTATCAACATAATGAATATTTAACTAAAAACTTGATATTTCTGTGAAAAAATTAATTTTAAATAAAAAAATTAATCTTCAACAAAATTAATGAGAGTCCATCAAAATTGTTGAATTTTCTGTTAAAGAAATCAATGTTCAAAATAAAAAAAAAAAACAAATTTTCTACAAACTAGTTAAATTTATGCTGTAAAATATAAATTTTTAACCAGAAATAAAATAATTAAGTTTTTACCCAAAATATATTTTAATTATGGGGAAGAAGTTGAATTCAACCCAAAAGGATGAATTTTAAACCAAGCAGGTTAATTTTTAACCCAATCGATTTTAATTTCAAATTAAAATTGATGAATCTTTGTTAAAAAAAATAATAATTTTAACTAAGGTAGTTTAATATTGAAGCAAGTAGTTAAATTTTTAACCAAGAAAGATTTATCAGTCAATAAGGACAAAAATTGAAAATTATTTGAAAATTAAAATAAAAAAGACGAATTTTCTACAAAAAATTTTAATTTGCAACCACAAAAATATTAATTTCTATCAAAAATGTACATTTTGAACTAAATAGTTGAAGTTTGATCAAAAAGATGAATTTTCAACCATGATTGATTTTTCAGAAAAAAAGTCGACTTAATTCTTAAAATTTCAAGACAAAAAGACGAGTTTTCCCGCCAAAGTTCATGTTTAACTAATGATTCAAAGTTGTTATAAAATATTACAATTTTCAAACAAAAAAGACGAATTGTCAACCAAGAAAGATTTTCCATGGAAAAAAAGAAAAAAATACTGAAACCTAATTCTTTAAAATTCAAGTCAAAAAGACAAACTTCCTATAAATCGGTTGAATTTGCTACCATGAAAACATTAATTCTCAAAAAAAGTACATTTTCAACAAAAAAGTAGGTTTCAACTAAATATTTGATTAAAAAAAAAAAATGAATTTTCAGCAAAAATATTAATTTGCAGCCAAACGAAAAACAAATGTTCAACTGAACAGTTTAATTTTTAAAAAATTACTGTCTAACAAGGTAGTTCAATTTTAATCCAACTAGTTTAATTTTCAATCAAAAAAGATTTTTCAGTCAAGATAGAAAAAATTCAATCAAATGGTTAAACTTTCAAAACAAAAATGGGAATTTTTGATTGAAAAGATATTTCACATTAGAAGGAAAGAAAAATCAACTGATTTGTAGAATTTTTAAGCAAAAAAGCGGAATTTTCTACAAAGCAGTTGAATTTTCAATCAGAGGCATGTTTTTTTCTATTGTTTTTTGAAATTCGCGCGATAATGCGCAAAATGGTTGCGCAATGAAAAAGAAGTGGTGGGGATAGCTGGAGCAGGTAGGAGAAAAAGAGAGACAACCAGACCAGACAGCAAAGAACAGTGAAACAGTGGAGTGAGCGAGTGAGTGGAGTGGAGTAGTGGACCGTGGTGGACAGCTCGCATCGTATAAACGTGTCAAAAAACATAAAACAAAAGTCTGATATTTTTGTTAATTTCTAGTTGTTTCTAGATTTCTTTGTTTCTGTTAAGAATTTTTGAGCTACTGTCCATTCAAAGTGTTCAAAATACTGCAACTAGGCTCTAATTTGTACGTTTCTTCTCATTCTTCTTCCCTTTTCTTTTGTAAACCAGTGAATGTGAACATCATCTTATTTCTGGATTGCGCAATATTAAACCAGTACTGAAAGGTTTGTCAATTTTTTATTTTTTTGTACTATTTATATCACAGACTTCCAGGAAATGAAAAAACTAGACCTATTTCACTATTCTTTTTCTCAGCAGTTTGTAATGTTTTTTAATGATTGAGTGTACATATACGACATTGCGTGAGGTTGAGGTTTGATCTGTCAAGAACTTCTGAAGCGTGATAAACTCAAAATAGTGCTGACTCCAAAAGAAAATTATTTACAATTATTAATAACGCTGATTAATGTTGCAAGTGCTTTTTCACGGTTCTTACATAACCTCAAAAAAGTCTACGGCCTTTAGTTTTCATCAAATTTACAATTTTGTTCTTAAATTTAAGATAATTTTTCTAATAGTTTTGTGAAGTGCAATTTTTTTTGTTTGGCTTTGTTTATATTTATGCATCCTGTTAATCGAATCATAGATTCGCAATTTTATGTAAATTTTAGTTTTAGTTTAATTGCTTTTTATGCAAAACATTCTCATAAATCGTTGTGAAAATATGACACAATTATTTCTATAAACATTTTTTCATCTTTTATAAAATAATTGGATAAGCGAAAGAAAATTTTCATCCAGAATAATTGGGTTTTAATTCAATTCTTCAATTTTTAGCGAAAAAAATTGATCTTCAACAAAAAAATTACATTTTCCACCAAAGAAATGAATTCGAAACGAAAAATACAATTGTTGATATTTTCATCGGAAAATATTTTTATTTTAAATCAAAAACAATTTAATTTTACAAAATAGACGAGTTTTGTATAAAAATAATGAAATTTCAATCAAAATTATAAACAAAAGGAAACTATTTTTTAACATAATAGTTAAATTTTCCACCAAAAAGAATAATTTGTAACGAAAAATATAATCATTAAATGAAACAAATTTCAATAAAATTTTCAACATGTAAAAGATTAATTTTTAACCAAAAATGGAGAAGTTCAATTTTTAGACAAAAATGAGAAAAAGCATCTTTAACAACAAAGTTAGAGTTGTAAAAAAAAGATAAATTTTCAACCAGAAAAGTTAAGAAAATTTAACCAAATATTAAAATTTTCAACCATAAAGATAAATATTTTAGCAAAAAGACCAAGTTTCTATAAAAAAAACATGGATTTTCAAACAAATTGTTGAATTTAGAATTAAAAAAGACAAATTATGGATCAAACAGTTAAATTTTCAAGAAAAATTCTGATTTTTGAACAAACAAAAATCATTTTAAACTAAACCTTTCATTTTCTTGGACATTGTTATCTGAAATTACGATTTTTCTACAAAATAATTCAATCTTTGATCCAAAAATATGAATTTTCAACAACAAAAAAGTTATTTTTCAATAAAACAGTTTAATATTGAAATAATATGACTTCTTAACAAAATTGTTACATTTTCAATAATATCATTGACTTTGCAATTAAGTCATAAAAGTTTTTGCCAAAAACAGGATTTTTTCAAGCAATAGTTTAATTCTCAATCGAAAGGATGAAATTTAAAAAAAAATACAAGAATTTTCTACCAAATAGTTGAATTTTCGACTTGTAAAGCAAAAATTTTTCAGAGAACAATTTAAGTTTTGAAGAAGAAAAAATGAATTTCCAACAAAGAATTAAATTTTCAATGAAATTTGAAATTGAAAAAAAATGAATTCTGAACAAAATAGTTCATCTTTCAACCAAGTAGTTAGATTTTCAACTATAAAGATAAATTTTCGATCCTAATGTTTTACCAAAAAATACGAAATTTCAACAAAAAACCTAAATTGTCAACAATTTTGTTGAATTTTATACAAAATTTTTTATTTTTAAACAGTTGAATTTTTTCCGAAATTCTTAATTTTTTAAGCATTTTTAACACACAAGTTAATTTTCAACCAAATATTTGAATATCCAACAGTGTAATTAACTTTTAAACCTTTTAATAAAAGTTTATACCAAAAAAGACGAATTTTTAACTAAATAGTTAAGCCCTCAACTAAAACGATTATTTAAAAAAAAATACATTTTCCACAAAATAGTTGAATATTTAACTTATAAATAATTAAATTCCCACCAAATATATATATATTTTTTTTTATTTTAATAAAAAATTTAAATTTTTAACAAAGTAGTTCCACTTTCAACCAAATAGTTTGATTTTGAATAAAAAAAGATTAATTTTTAACCATATAGTTCAATTTTTTATTAAGAATATTAATGTTTTGCCAAAAAAGACGAATTTTTAACAAGTAACATAAATTGTCAACAATATTGTTGAATTTGTAAGAAAAAAAAGGAATTATCTACAAAACAGTTGCATTTTTTACCAAAAAATTTAGTTTTTAATCATTTGAATTTGGTGCGGAATTTTAAAATTTGTAAGCCCAACAGATTAATTTTCTGCAAAACAATTTGCTTTTTCACCCGAAAATATGAATTTTCAACAAAAAAAGATCAATTTTCTACTACAAAGATAAATTTCCCATTAAAAAGATTAATATTTTACTTAAAAAATACGAATTTTCAACAAAAAACATCAATTGTCTACAATATTGTTGAATTTTGAAGAACAAATACGAATTATCTACAAAACAGTTGAATTGTATTTTAAAAAATTGATTTTTAACCAGTTACTTGTTTCCAGAATTTTTAAATTTGAAGCCAAAAAGATTAATTTTCTGCAAAATAGTTTTATTTTCGACCTGAAAATATCAATCTTCAACAAAAAAGTTCATTTTGAACCAAACGGTTAAATTTTCAAACTTAAAAGACAAATTTTTTATTGAGAAGATTAATATTCAACAAAAAACGTAAATTGTGAACAATATTGTTGAATTAATGAATTGGAAAAGATTAATATTTTACTAAAAAAATACGCATTTTCAACAAAAAACATAAATTGTCAACTATATTGTTGAATGTTATTTTTAAAAAATTTAACCAGTTTATTTTTTCCGGAATTTTTTAATTTGAAGCCAAAAAATTAATTTTCTGCAAAATAGTTTTATTTTCGACTTGAAAATATCAATCTTCAACAAAAAAGTTCATTTTTAACCAAATGATTAAATTTTCTAGTAAGAAGATAAATTTTCCGTTGAAAAGATTAATATTTGACTAAAAAAGACGAATTTTTAATTATTATTGAATTTTGCAGGGAAAAAATCAATTATCTACAAAACAGTTGAATTTTATTTAAAAACATATTTTTAAACAGTTTATTTTTTCCGGTATTGTTCAATTGTTAATGCAAAAAGATGAATTTTCAGCAAAACAGTTGAATTTTCCACCTGAAAATATGAATTTCCAACAAAAAGGTTCATTTTCAACGAAATCGTTAAATTTTCTACCAAGAAGACAAATTTTCCATTAAAAAGATTAATATTTGACTAAAAAAGACGAATTTTCAACAAAAGGCATAAATTGTCAAAAGTATTATTGAATTTTGCAAAAAAAAGATGAATTGTCTACTAAACAGTTGAATTTTGTTTAAAAAAATATTTTTAACCAGTTTATTTTTTCCGGTATTGTTAAATTGTTAATCCAAAAAGAATTGTTAATAAAAAACTGGATTTGTTAAATTTTTTGATAAATAATTAATTTTTAACCAAAGAAAATAATTTTCATTGATAATTTAAATTTTCAACGGAAGAAGTGAATCTAAAATAAAAATGGGTTTTTAATAAAGTAGTTCAACTTCCAACCAAGTAGTTGAATTTTTTAGCCAAATAGACAAAATTAAATTTTAAATCAAATAGTAAAACTTTTAACCAAACGAGATGAATTCCAAACGAAAAATATAATTGTAGACTTTTCAACTAAAAATAGTTGAATGTTATTATTTGGTTCTATATTAATTCTGCTCGCTTTTAAGCGAAAAAGGGAAAGTTTCTTAAAAAGAAGAGAATAAAGGAGAATTGTTTAAAAAAAGGGGAAGTTAGTAACGTAGTTTATGGACGGCTCCTAACTGTATAAAATTTTTAAAATTAAATACTATAATGGCAAAAATCTTTTAATATTATTCAACAATTTTACATTTTATTATAAAAAGATTCTTTTCTAAATTTGAAAATAAATGTTTAATCTTTCCGCTATTTTTATTCGCTTTTTAGCGCTTTTATAACAAAAATAAAAATGTAGATGTAACTTAAAAATCTTAATTTGTAAATCCAGTTGAAAATATGGAGAAAAAAAATCAAACCAAATTGTGAAAGGCATTTAGGCAAGTGCCCAGTTTTCAGTTATAACTGGATATGCAAATGAATTATAAATGGGATTAATGGCCCTCTTTTTTTTACACTTTTACTGGAAATATTTTATTACTCGCTCTAGACTACTAGTGAAGTTCTAGATTTTATAAAACACGATTTAAAATAATTAATTAATCAAACACGTAACTGCATTTATTATGAATTATGAACGATAAAAATGATAATGGGCTTCAAATTTTATGAGAAGAACGTCAGAGAACTCTTAATGGTTTTTTTTGTCAACAACAATCGCGTGAGAGCAAATAATAATTTGTCATATTTCCATAAACCGATTAATTATAAGACATAAATTGCATTGACGTCAGTTTAATATTATGCAGTGAACAAGATCAGAGCGATTATTTATTGACAATGCTTAATGCCTATTGTATAATTTTATTCCACAGCCATTAAAACTCGATTTTCCTGAAATTCAGGTTCGGTTCAAGTATAGTTTTGTGAGGATAGACTTTGCAGTGAAAAATTGAATTTATGTTCTTTTTAATCTCATATAATTTTTTAAATAATAAAATGAAGTGAGTGGGAAATCTGGTAAATTGAAATTGTACGTGCATTTTTATAAACCCGGAAACTTCCGGATTTTACGAATTTTCAGAAGAAAAATTTGCCTAAATTCGATTTCAACCGTTTTTAAAATAATTAAAGTGCAGTTTTGATGTTTAACAATTATTTATTTGAAGAAATAATTCTAAATGCGTTAAAAATTTGAGAATTTCCAGATTGTGACTCTTTCAACTCGAAAAACTTCATAAAAATGGAAATCAATATATCGTATAATCCGATAATTTTATTTTTAAATAAGAATTTTAATATTTCATCAATAAAATATTTTTAATTTAAAGTTTTAGCTCTTCCTTTATATTATTAATGATTTGTAGAAAAAATTTGAGTTTTTTAAGAGACATTTAGAAGTTTTTAAAAGATTCAAAATTAAATAAAAACTTGAAACTATTTTAAGTAATTTAAACGAAGTGGCTTACAATTATTTTTAAACTTCTAAATATGTTTTAAAATTAATCGAATTTTTCCTAAAATTTTTAGAAAATCCTGCAAATTATAAAAAAAAACTTCAA
Source organism: Belonocnema kinseyi (assembly GCF_010883055.1). Taxonomy (NCBI): domain Eukaryota; kingdom Metazoa; phylum Arthropoda; class Insecta; order Hymenoptera; family Cynipidae; genus Belonocnema; species Belonocnema kinseyi. The sequence goes on from NC_046660.1 coordinate 28,127,303, forward strand.
ATGTTCCAGGTTCTTTTTTGATCATTTTGGAAATCTCTTAAAGTCTTTCTAAATTTTCTGCTACAATAATTTTTCAAAATGAAAAACCATTTTCAATTTTTCTAGGAATCTTAAGAAAATGTTTTTATTCTTCTGAAGCCTTTTACAATTTTTAAAAAGATTCAACATTTTTGTTTCAAATTTGCAAAAATCTACATTTTACTTTCTATCCGGCTGTGAGTATTTGCACCAAATTTCGTACACACTGTTCGTTTAAATTATTTGAAATAATTTCAAGTCCTAAATTTAACGTGAATCTTTTTAAAACTTCTAAATATCTCTTAAAGTTGCTCAGATTTTTTCTACAAATAATAAATGTTCTATTGTTAATTATAAATTCAAATTTTATGGATTTTAAAAGTTTTTCAGGATTTTCTAAAAGTTTTAGAGAAAATTCAATTAGATTTAAAATGAATGTAAAAGTTCTGAAAATTTGCAAAAATGATTTTAAATTTGGAAGCATTCAAAACCACTTTTTGATTTCTCAAGATTTTGAAAAAGAATTTGAAGACTTTTCGAGGATGCTTAAACGTTTTAAAATGAACAATTTTTAACTTCTTATTTAAGAACTGTTAACTTAAAAAAATTGTTTTTCAATTTTTATGTGTCCAGCTTAAAATTACTTAAAATAATATAATTTTGAAAATTTGTAAAGGTCATTGCTTCATTCTTTTATTCAAAGTATTGAAAATTTTAACTTGCATTTATATTTTTGGTATTTAATCTGAATCTTTGAAATATATAATAGATAGAATTCTAAATTTTCTAGTTCATCTCCATTTCATTTAAAAATGGTTCAATTGAAAATCGTCAGTACCTTTCATATTTTTGAGCATTTGAATATACATATTTTTAATTAAAAAACTTATAAATGTCAATTTTTAAAGTTTAAAATTCAAGAGTTCTACTTTCAATGCTTTAATTTGTTGTTTATTGTTTATTACTTTAAAGGGAAAAAAAGTTAGAATAGCGTTCGATTTTTTAAATTTCATTGCTGTGAAAAATGTTTGAGAACTGGGAATTTTTTTCTTTTATTAAAACTTTGATTTAAAATTTCTATTGAAAAAATTTCTTTTTACTAGAAAATAAATGTTCTTGGTTGACCGAAAAAAATCGTTTTCAGTTGAAAAGTCGTCTTTTTGGCTTAAATTCAGCTGAAAGTTGAACGATTGTTTTAAAAAGTAATTTTATGGTTAAAGATTTTTCATATAAGTTGAAAATTCATCTCTGGTTGAAAATTAATTTTTTTATTGAAAATTGAATTGATCCAGCTGAATATTCCACGTTTTTAGTTGAAAAAAATTATGTTTTTTTTCCGAAAATTGAACTTTTCATTTGCTGGTTGAAAATTCATATATTTTGTTGAAAATTTTCCTTTTTTGATAGAAAATTGATCTTTTTGATGAAAATTTAACTATTCCAGTTGAAGATTCATCAGTTTTAGTTGAAAATGTATTTTTTTTGTTGTTGGAAATTTATGTATTTTGCTGAAAGCCGCATTTTTTTTATTAATTTTAGTTGAAAATTAATTTATTTGGTTGAAAATTGATGTATTTTGTTGAAAAGTCGTCTTTTTTGTTCAAAATGCATTTTTTTGTTTAAAAATGTATTTATTTTGTTTAAAAACTAATCTAACGTTGTAAAATATTCCACAATTTGGTTTAAAATTAACTTCATATGTTGAAAATATAATTATCTTGTTAAAAAATCGTTGTTTCTTGGTGGAAAGTTTATTTTTCAACGAAAAATTTAACTACTCTAGTTGATGATTCATAATGCTTGTTAAAAATTCATCTTTTTGGTTGAAAACCGAACTATTTTTTCGAAGATTAGTTTTTTTTGTTAAACATCAAATTGTTATCTAAAAATTTAACTATTTCGTTTTCGGTGGAAAAGTAATCTCCTTGGTTCAAAATTATTTGTACATAATTTCACAATTTTATTCAAAAGTAATTTTTTTGTTCAAAATTTGTCTGTTTGGTTGAAAACGGAATTGAGAAATCGTTGTTTCTTGTTTAAAAGTTTATTTTTAAACTGAAAATTTAACTATTACAGTTGTAGATTCGTCATTTTAGATGGAAATTTATCAGCTTTGGTTGCAAATTTAACTATTTGTTTAAAGATTATTTTTTTTTAAATTTTGCTTGAAATTTAGTTTTTTAACTGAAAAATCAACTATTCCATTTTTAACGACAAATTGATTTTATTGGTTAAAAATGTAACTGTTTGGTTGAAAATTCGACTTTTTCGTTAAAAGTTAATCCCATGCAGGAAAAAGTAATCTTAAATAATCCAGTGTAATTCTAATATAGATATAATCCAGAGTAATCAGATATAATCTGGGATAATCCGCAGTAATCCTCCTCGATTGGACAGCATTTTTATGAGGTTTTTCCTTCTTGAACTTTTCTGAACAAGTAGTGATTGTGAAATAAACTAATTCAGGTTGGCCGCTGGACCGGGAATTTTATACAACCGGGATATAACAGTGAATTAATTTTTTTAGTTAAATTTTCATGCTTTTCAATTAGGATATCATTCAGTTTAGAACGCTTGAACAATTAAAAATTAGAAGCGTTTGAAATCGAAGATTTTTTTATAAAAAACATGTTCACTCGATTAACTATGAGTATAAATTAATTAATGACCTTCAAAACTGAACTGAACTTTAAGGATCAAAAGTGGAAGAATAATTGATTTTACAAAACGATTCGGAATCAGTAATTATAAATAAAATATTCAAAACTAAACTTTGAACGTTACAATTTTAATTATTCGTTAAAAAAAAAGTGAATTTGTTAGTCAAATTTTTTGAATTTTAATAAATTGAAATTAATAAATTTCAAATATTTTACGTAAATTTGTTTAATTTGGCAGGATTTTAAAACATAATTTTTTTCAATTTTGAAAATTTTAATGCTTTTTAAACTATTAAAAATAAAAATAATTTATCGTGTACTTTAAGACGTGTTCAGTTTATAAAAAAAAATCGTTAAATTTTTAATTTTTCCTGACCAAAATGATGTAATTTTGAAAATTCTTTAATCCGTTGATTGATTCTTCAATTTACAGAATTGAAAATTATAACTACTTTGTTTACAATATTTTTTTCGTTAAACGTTAATTTTTTAGTTGAAAGCTCAACTTTCATGTAGAAAATTATTCTTCTTCTGTGAAAATTCATCTTTTTGGTTAAACTATTTCATTTTTTGTTACACATTTTTCTTTAGTTTTAAATTCATTTATTTCGTTTAAAATTTAACTGTTTTATTCAAATTTTTTGTTTGAAAATTAATTTTTAAATTTAAAAATGAAGTCATTTCATTTAAAATTCATCTTTTATTTAATATTAAAATATATTTTGGTTGGAATATCAACTATTAAATTTTTATTTGAAAATTCATGTCTGTGGCTGAAAATGCAACTACTCTATAGAACATTTGTTTGTTTTTGTTTAAAATTATTTTTTTTGCCGAAGATTAATTTGGAAATTCAATTTTTTATCTAAAAATTACATTATTCCGTTTTTGGTTGAAAATATTTTTGTTTTCAGTTGAAAATTTAAAATTTTTTTAAAAAATTCGTTTTCTTTAAGAAGAAAATTTCATTTTAAAGATACGATTTTAATTTTGGTTAAAAATTGAACTACTATGTCATTTTTGATACAAAATCTATCTTATAAATTTTCTGTTAAAAAATTAATTTTCAAACAAGAAAGCCAATTTTTCAATAGAATGATGAACAGTAGAATGAATAGTAATGAAACTTTAAACAAAAAATTACTTCTCAAGTAAATAGTCAAAGTAGTACAACTTTCACTCAAAGAAGATGAATTTTTAACGAAAAATTGCTTAGTTGATATTTTTACCTAAAACGATTTTAATATTGAATAAAATACAGTTAAATTTAAACGAAAAAGTCCAATTTTAAATAAAATACTTAATTTTTAAGTTGAAGAATCAAGTACAAAAAACTTTAAACAATAGTTCAATTGTCATCGAAAGAAATTAATTTTACAAGTAAAAAATTAACAAAAAATGAAATAGTTTAGTTTAATTTTCAGATAGAAAAATAATTTTGAATCAAAAAGAGAAAGTTTTAATAAAATACTTAAATTTTCAACCAAAAATAATGGATTTTAAAACAAGAATATGAATTTTCTACAAAAAAATCGAATTTTCAACTGAAAAATAAATTTTCAACCAAAAAAAATTTTGTTAACAAAGTAATTAAATTTGTTTAATGTATTTGAATTTTCAACTAAAGAAATGCATTTTTAATAAAAGAAAATGAATTTGCAAAGAAGAAGGTTAATTTTCTAAGGAACAGATACATTTTTAAAAACATATTTGAATTTTAAATTAAAAAGATTAATTTTTGAGAAAAGAAAAACGAATTTTTTTAAACTTAGTGAAATTTACAACCGAAAAATTTTGTTTCGTCCAAAAATATGAATTGTTAAGCATCGAGATGAATATTTATCGAAAAGATATCAATTAATAGAAAATTGCATTTTTTCTTTAACTTTTCGGTTGAAAATTCAACTCTTTTTTTTTTTAAAGTTTGTCTTTTTCATTTTAGAGTTTAGCTGCTTTAGCAGAAATTAAATCTTTTTTTGATAAAAATGCAAGTGTTTGGTTAAAAATTAAGCTATTATACTATTTTCTTGAAAATTTAACTATTTCGTAGAAAATTTATATTTTGGTGTTGAAAAATGAACTGAAATATTTTCTGGATGAAAGTTCTACTTATAAAAAAAAAATTTGTTTTTTATTACAAATTCATCTGTTTTAGTACAACATTGATCTTTTTTTTTTATAAAAGTGCAACTATTTGGTAGAGAATTTAACTATTTTGTCCAAAATTCATCCTTGTTGGTTGAAAAAATTCGTCTTTTTGCATTGAAAATTCAATTTTTTCCGTGGAAACTTATTTTTTTGTTACAAAAATTCAACTTTTTTGTCATAAAAAATTCTTCTGCTTTAAGATAAATTAAAATTTTCTTGATAAAAATGCAACTATTTGCTAGAGAATTCAACAATTTTGTTAGTCATCCTTTTTGGTTAAAAAATCGTTTGTTCGTGAAAATTCGAATAAAATCTTTTTCAACAGAAAATTCAACTATTTTTTTGAAAATTTATCTTTTTGATTTAAAACTTCATCTGTTATAGCATAAATATCATTTTTTGTATGAAAATGCAACTTTTTGGTTAAAAATCGTTCTTCTTTCCTTGGTAATTCAACTCATTTGTGTAAAACATTTGGTTGAATCGCTTTGTTAAGAAATCGCTTTTTTGTTAAAGATTTATATTTTAAGTTGAAAAGTTATATCGTTGGTTAAAAGTTTAATTATCTTGTTATAAATTAATCTCTTTTAATTGAAAATTCAACTATTTGATTCAAAGTTAAACTACATTGTGAAATTTTTTGTATTGAAGGCTTATGCCTGGTTAAAAATTTAACTGTTTAGTGGAAAATACTTATTTTTTTGTTTAGAATTCATTTTTTAACAGAAAATGGAACTTTTCCATATTTTTTGTTTGAAAATTAAATGTTTGTAAATAAAATTTGTCTTCTGGTTTGAAGGTTCAATAATTTAGATAAACTTTTATTTATTTTTTGAGTGAAAAATCTTTATTTGTTGGAAATTCGTCTTTTTGGTTTTAAAATTCTTTTCTTTTGTCGTATAAATTTCATTCTTTTTTAAATTAAAATATAAACAATGACACTTTTTCGTTTCAAATTTGGCTTTTTAGTTTGAATATTCAACTATTATGTTAAAAATTCAATTATTTTGTTGAAAATGCCAGTATTTTGTTAAAGAGTTATCTTCTAAAGTAGAAAAAACTTTGTTTTGTTTGAAATAAATTATTGCATTTGAAGTTTTTAAATTTGTATATGCAACACTGTAATTCCTGAATATGTCTGGGCTAGAAAATAATTTATATTCAATCGCCGATTTAACCTGAACAATAGAAATATTGTTAAAAATCATAAATTCTCTTAAATTCTTTTAATTTCTCCTGAATTCTGTCATATTCTCGGTTATATAACTTGAACCTAAATTCTCGGGAATTTAAGAGCTCTTGGTTGAAGTGAAAAAAATCGAATTGAAAATTGGTCCAAAAGTTACCAAACCCAACACCAAGGTGGCGTTTAATCGCCGTGCGTATTCACTCGTGCGTTTCCACTCTAGGTAGTTTTCAAGACTTCATGGTTCTAACGAACGGACTATTGTGTGGGTGGTGTGGGTAACATATGTCTCTAATTGTGTGAATGTGTAGGAGCAAGTCATCAGCTGTTGTGTTTCAATTTCAACAACTCAACTTCAACACGACCCGACCGTACTTTCCACTAAAGATTAAACAATAGAATTATAACTATTTATTAGAATATCAGGTATTATTAGCAAAAAACACTTTTCCTAACCTCAACTGCATTTTTAATGAGATTTACTGTGAAAATGTGTTCATTCTGAGCGAGAAAGTTTCACGTACTCGTGACTCATCTGCACAAAAAGATTTCACAAAACGTTCTTCATTAATTTCATGCATTCAATTTGCCTCGAGTTTCGAGAGATGTTAATTGTTGTAAATAATGACCCGGATCTTTCATGGTAATCCGGTATTACAAAAAGTGACCTTTTTAAGAAATTAGAACTGAGAATAAAGTCTTTATCTTGAGATAATTGAAGTGAAATTTTGTGTGTATAAGGAGAATAAGTGTTTGTGTATCAACAAGTTGAAGATTGGTTTCTATTTTCCTTCGCAGACGTGGTAAAAGGAGACGAAATGATTAAAGATTTGTAGCAGGATAAGTAATTTTGAAGAATGCTCAAGGAAGGCGAAAGTGGAACAGCAGGAGCAGGAGGCTGCAATGTCGGCTCTAGACCTCGACGATTTTTTCCACGTTTTTCGCTCCGAAGGCTTTTATACTCGAGTCCGCTGATTGGTCGTCGAATTTCAAGAGTGACTAATTCCAGCATCCGAAATACCAAAGGTAAGAAATACACTCTTGACTTTATCAACTATCGGAAATTTTGAAGAAATAAAACAATCCGATTCACTAAGCTGTTGAGACTATTTTTTCGATTTTTTTTTTTGGCGATTTCCAGTCTCAGAGACCGGTCCCTAAAAAAGTACCGTATTTTCAAGATTTTGTACCTATGGCTACCCTTAATTTCATAGTTTAAAAATCAAAAGAACGAAGATGATAATTCGTGAAAACTTGAGTTAAAAGTAAGATTTTTCAGTCACATTTTTTAACCAAACATTTGTATTTCTACCAAAAAGATATGAAAGTTTTTTCACTGGAAAAAATCGGGGAAATGACCAAGAATTTTTTGAGATCGGGAAATGAGAGTGCATTTTTTTTTACTGGGAATTTTACAAATTTGCTGAAGAAAAATCTGTCCAAATTCGATTTTAACAGTTAAAAAAATAATCACCTGAATTTTTAGATTTTTTAATTATGGCGTCACTCAGTTTACAATGCGTAATTTTAAAATCCTTTACTTACAAAGTTTGCCATTTTTATTTTTAAGTGTACATTTTTAGTTTAAAGAATTTCAAGTTGAAAGTTTTGGATAAAAACATTTTTATTTTATCAATTGTAAATGTAAATAAATTAATTACTTTATAAACTATTTTGAACATAAAAATAGCTTCAGAATGATATATTCGTTATTAAAGAATTTTATTATTTTTAAAATATTGTTTCAGTCTAAAATATTCAATTTTTAACCCACTCAATTTGATAATTTTAAGTTTAAAAAATAGCGATTTAGTATTTAGTAATATTTTACTGTTAATTTAAGACGATTAAATTAAATCAAAATATTTAAAAGTAAAGAATTTGAAACTAAATTTTATAATATAGAAAACCTTGAATCTTTAAAATTTCGAAGAGATTTTTTAAACTTGGAACGTTGAAATTATAATTGTTGTGCTTGACAAATTTTTATTTTTAAGTGAAAATGTAAAATTTTGAGGGATAAATAACAATGGAATACTTATTATTTGTCGAAATTTTTTTAAATAATTGAAACGAAGTGTGTATATCCACAAAATTCAGCTATTTGTACCGAAATTTCGGTGAAAATAGTTGGAAATTCATCTTTTTCGATACAAAATTAAAGTTCTTGGGGTGAAAAAATTTACTATTTTGTTGAAAATTTAACAACTAAAAAATAGTCATCCATTTTAGTTAAAAATTCGCAAAATACGTGAATTTCCAACCAAATTGTTCAATTTTCATACCAAAAATATTAATCTTATATAAAAAAGTTAATTTTTAATATAATATGTAGAATTTTCTACGATTTTCAAACCAAAAAGACGAATTTTTAACAAAAGAGTTAAATTTTCGACTAAAATTGCAAATCATGAAGAAATATCTGATTTTGTTTACAAAAAGAGATAAATTTTGAAACATAAAAAAATGTGATTTGTCAACCAAGAAGATTAATTTTATGCCGAGAAAATGAATTTTCAACGAAATATATGAATTTTCCACTAAAAAGGTACAATTTTCCGCAAAAAATGGAATAATAATAATTTATGTTAAAAAATTTATTTTCAATCAAAACAAGAAACGAGTTTTCTACAAAATAGTTAAATTTTCAGTCCAAAAGTGAACGTATAACCAAGAAACAACGATTTTCAAACAAGACAATTTAATTTTCAACATAAGAAATTAATTGTCAACTAAAATTAAGAATCTTTAACCAAAAAGATTATTTTTTTTACCAAATTGTGGAATTTTTTACTAATTGCAATAATTTTCCACAAAAGGAGATGAATTTTTAAACTAAAGGGAAAAATTTTTTACATTGTAGTTTGTTTTTCAAACAAGTAGTTGATTTTTCAATGAAAAACATGAATTTTTATCTAAATAGATGAAATTTTCACCAACAAGATTAATTTTCTACAAAAAAATGGCTAATTTTCGATTTAAAAAATTATTGTTAGTCAAAGAAATGAATTTTCAACCAAAATGATAAATTTTCATTCAAGAAAGATCAATTTTCAACCAAAAAGGATGTCTTTTCTACCATAAAAGATAAAATAGTTAAATTTTCAGCATAAAAAGATGCATTTTTAATTAAATGGTCGAATTTTGAAACAAAAAGTTTGAAATTCTGTCAAATATTTGAATTTTCAAGACAATAAGAAAAAAAATCATTTTTTACAAAGAAAGATGACTTTTATACCATGAAAGATAAATTTTTAAGAAAAGATTAAATTTTTCTCTACCTTAAAAGTTGAATAACTTTTTAACAAAATATATATATTTTTTTAGTTGTCTTTTTATATATATATGTCGACTCTGGAATCTTAGGAATATGTTTCCTACAATAGCTTTGTTCGCGCCTCGAATTTTGATCGACTAAGTTTTACTTTCGCCTCGCTGACTTTATTTTCGCTCCGCAAATTTGACTTTCGCCACGCCAATTTTACTTTCGACCCGATAATTTTATTTTCGCACCACAAATTTTACTTTCGCCCCGCTGATTTTATTTTCGCCCCGCTGATTTTACTTTTGCCCCGCTGATTTTACTTTCGCCCCGCTGATTTTATTTTCGCCTCGCTGATTTTATTTTCGCCCCACTAATTTTATTTTTGCCCCGCTGATTTTATTTTCGCCCCACTGATTTTACTTTCGCCCCGC
>NC_046660.1:28137110-28139561 GCF_010883055.1 Belonocnema kinseyi
TGATTTTACTTTCGCCCCACTAATTTTATTTTCGCCTCACTAATTTTATTTTCGCCCCGCTGATTTTATTTTCGCCCCGCTGATTTTACTTTCGCCCCGCTGATTTTACTTTCGCCCCACTGATTTTACTTTCGCCCCGCTGATTTTATTTTCGCCCCGCAAATTTTACTTTCGCCCCGCAAATTCGGTTTGCGGGAAATATATGCTACTTTCGCCCCTATTTTCAGGGGCAAAATGTAGCCATTTCAGAATAAAATAATCCTATTTGCATTACCATTCAACATTTAAAGGATATTTCATTAAAGATATCTTTCTTGTTGATTTGAAAACAAGATATGTATTTTTTTTTTTTTGAGCATCTGAAATAATCCTAACCCCATTTTTTTCAGCAAAAGATCCTGTAAATAAAGTGATAGATGTTGAGAAAGGAGAAGCTAGAGTTAGTAATGGATCGAGTCACTTTCAGTTTCACAATTCTGACCTGCAGCGTGCTTCCAGTAAAGGCTCTGTACTTTCAACTGCAGGGAAGGTACTGAAAAGATCAGTAAATACCAATATATTTTTTCTTCTCACTCGCATTGTGATAAGAAGCAAAGTTTTATTTTTTCTATTTTTTATTTAGAGTACCGAAAATGGAGTGATGGAATGCCCTCTCTGCTTGGCTGAATTGCCAAGCGAATTATTTCCCACAATTCAGTCTTGCCACCATCGCAGTTGTTACGATTGCTTTCAGCAGTATCTCCGAGTCGAAATTTCGGAATCTCGGGTCAATATTGCCTGTCCTGAATGCTCCGAGCCTTTACATCCCAACGGTAAAGATGCCCTTCAATTTTACTCATGTGTTTTTTTTTCGATAATTTTCATTTGATTTCGAATTTTTTTATTTTATTTTAAAATAGAAAAACACATCTGTTTAACAATAGATTGCTCGTATTATCAAGGTGAAAATTATGAAGCTACGATCGAAAATATTTCCAAGTTTTGTCATTTATTTCCGATTTTTTATTTTTTAATTTAAACCGTAGTTGCATTGTTTTTTTACTCATTTTTGATACTTAACATTTAAAAAAAAAAGCGAAATATTTTAATGGCTCCGCACCATAAAAAAATTATATCTGAAATTGTCAGGGAATTTTTTTGCCGGGATTTGGATAATGCGATGATAATTTTCTTGGTTAAAATTGTCGTTTTTAATAATACTTTTTAGATATACGAATGATCTTGAACGATCAAGTGCAACTGGAAAAATATGAAGATTTTATGGTGAGGAGAGTGCTGGCTGTGGAGCCTGATGCAAGATGGTGTCCTGCGCCCGATTGCTGTTTTGCTGTGATTGCAAGTGGTTGTGCCTCCTGTCCGAAATTGCGATGCGAGAGGCCAGGATGTGACTCGTACTTTTGCTATCACTGCAAAGCTCGATGGCACCCTAATCAAACGTGCGACGCAGCTCGTGCCCAACGCTCCCAACACTATGAACGCAGCTCATCTCTAAGTTTCAGCCAAAGTGATTCGCAGCACAGTAAGTCAAATGTCTCATTACATTCAATTGCTTGCCTTTTTTTCTTTCTTTTCAGCCGAATAGTTGAATTTTCTAGCCACAGAGGCGATTTTTCGAGAAGAGAGGTGAATTTTTAATCCGATCAGATCATTTTTAGCCAAGAGAGATGAATTTTCTACCATAAAAGATAAATTTTCAATCCAAAAAGGCGAATTTTCAACAAAACAGTTAAATTTTCAAACAAAAAATATGACTAGCTGAATTTTTAAACTTACAAAGATGAATTTGAAACCAAGAAGAAGAATTTCCCAAGAAATATATTAATTTTGAATCACATTGTTAAATTTTTAACTAAAGTGGATGAATTTTCAAACACAATTGGAATGGTTAAAGCTTCAGTTAAAAAAACAAATGAATTTTGAAGAAAGTGTTTAAATTTTTTGTCAAAAAGATGAATTTTCAATCCAAAAATGCGAATTTTCAACAAAACATAATATTTAATTGTCAACCAAAAAATATGAGTAGCTGAATTTTTAAATTTACAAAGATCAGTTTTAAACCAAGAAGAAGAATTTTCCACAAACCGTATAGATTTTGAACCAAATACTTTAATTTTTAACTGAAAAGGATAAATCTTTAACCAAAAATAGAATGGTTAAAGCTTCAGTTTAAAAAAACGAATATTCAAGAAAATATTAAAATTTTGTGTCAAAAAGATGAATTTTCATTCGAAAAAGGCAAATTTTCAACAAAACAGTTAAATTTTCAACCAAAAAATATGAATTTAAAAAATAGGTAAACTATATAAATTTTGAACCAAATAGTTAAATTTTCAACTGAAAAGGATGAACTTTCAGCAAAAATTGGAATAGTTAAATCTTTAGTTAAAAAAGAAAATAGAGTTTTCAAGGAAATAGTTCAATTTTCTACCAAAAAGATGAATTTCCAGTTCA
>NC_046660.1:28139661-28148247 GCF_010883055.1 Belonocnema kinseyi
AATTGAAAAGGATGAATTTTCAGTCAAAATTGGAATAGTTAAATCTTCAGTTAAAAAAGAAAATAGAGTTTTCAACAAAACAGTTAAATTTTCAACCAAAAAGTATGAATTTAAAAAATTGAAAAACTAAATAGTTAAATTTTCAACTGAAAAGGATGGATTTTCAGCCAGAATTGGAATGGTTGAAACTTCAGCGAACAAAGAAATGAATTTTCAAGAAAATAGTTTAAAAATTTGATCAAAAAGAGGAATTTTCAATCTAAAAATACGAATTTTTAACAAAGCAGTTAAATTTTCAACCAAAAACTATGAATGTCAAAGAAAATAGTTAAATTTTCTATCAAAAAGATGAATTTTCAGTTTCAAAAAGGCGAATTTTCAACAAAACAGTTAAATTTTCAACCATAAAATATGAATTTAAAAAATAGAAAAACTAAACAGTTAAATTGTCAACTGAAAAGGATGAATTTTCAGCCAAAATTGGAATGGTTGAAACTTCAGCTAACAAACAAATGAATTTTCAAGAAAATAGTTAAAAAATTTGATCAAAAAGATGAATTTTCAATCCAAAAAGACAAATTTTCAACCAAAAACTATGAATGTAAAAATTAGGTAAACTAAATATTTAAATTTTCAACTTAAAAGGATGAATTTTCAGTCAAAATTGGAATTGATAAATCTTCAGTTAAAAATAAAAATAGAGTTTTCAAGAAAATAGTTAAATTTTCTATCAAAAAGATGAATTTTCAGTTAAAAAAAGGCGAATTTTCAACAAAACAGATAAATTTTCAACCAAAACATATACCCACCTTTAAAAAATAGGAATATTTGTAACAAAGTAATTAAACTTTCAAGAAACTAGTTTAATTTTTTACAAAATAGCTGAATTTTTGAACTTACAAAGATACATTTTATAACCAAGAACAATTTTCAACAAACTATATAAATTTTAAACTAAATATTTAAATTTTCAACTAAAAAGGATGAATTTTCAGCCAAAATTGGAATGGCTAAATATTCACTCAAAAAGAAAAATAGAATTTTTAAGAAATTAGTAAATTTTCTATCAAAAAGATGAATTTTCAACCAAAAAATATGATAAATAATTTTTTTTTTAATATGATAAAAAAATACAAAGATAAATTTTAAACCAAGAAGATGGTTTTACAACATACTATATAAATTTTGAATTAAATAGTTCAATTTCCAACTGAAGTGTATGAATTTTCAGTCACAATTGGAAGGGTTAAATTTTCAGTTAAAAAAAAAGAATTTTCAAGAAAACAGTTAAATTTTCTATCAAAAAGATGAATTTTCAATCCTAAAAGACGAATTTTCAACAAAGCAATTACATTTTCAACCAAAAAGTATGATAAAAAAAAAGTAAAATTTTCAACAAAGTAATTAAAGTTTAAACAAACTAGTTGATTTTTGTATAAAATAGCTGGATTTTTGAACTTGCAAAGATACAGTTTAAACCAAGAAGAAGAATTTTTCACAAACTATATTAATTTTGAACCAAATAGTTAAATTTTCAACTAAACTGGATGAATTTTCAAACAAAATTGGAATGGTTGAATCTTCAGTTAGAAAAAAAATTAATTTGGAAGAAAATAGTTAAATTTTCTATCAAAAACATGAATTTTCAAGAAAACAGTTAAATTTTCATACAAAAAATATGATAAATAAATTTTAAAAAATATGATAAAAAAATACAAAGATAAATTTTAAACCAGAATATTGCTTTGCAGCAAACTATAAATTTCTAATAAACTACTTTAATTTCCAACTAAAGTGGATGAATTTTCAACCAAAAATAGAATGGTTATATCTTCAGTAAAAAAAAAAGAATTTTCAAGAAAATATTTAAATTTTCTACAAAAAAGAAGAATTTTCAATCCAAAAAAGCGAATTTTCAACAAAACAGTTACATTTCCAACGAAAAAATATGACTTTAAAAATATATATTATATTATTCTGAAAAGAAATGAATTTTCAACGAAATAGTTGAATTTTCTATTAAACAATATGAATGTTCAATAAAAAATAGAATCATCAAATTTTTAGTTTAAAAATCTTTATTATTATTTCAACGAAAAAAAAACAATAATTTTTTACCAATAATAAAAAGTGAGTTTTTAATTAAACCAAATGATGGTCCAAGAGAAAATTAAATTTTTTAAATAATTAGTTTAATTTATTCAAGGAAATCGATATATTTTTAATAAAAAAGATGAATCTTGAACCAAAAAGGTGAATTTGTGACCAAGATGATGAATTTCCTTTCAAAGAACGAAGTGTCAACAAAAGACGTGAATTTTCAATCAAATCGTTAAATTTTGAACGAAAAAAGATAATTTTCAAAAGTAATTTTCAACCAAATATATGAATTTTCTAGGAAATTGTTGATTTTTCATGCAAAGAAAAGTAGACTAATAAAATTTTCAGTCGAAAAAATTAATTTTTAACGAAAAATAAAAGGAATTTTCGACCAAAAACTAAAATTTTTAACCAAAGAGATGAATCTTCATAAAAAAATGAGTTTTTAACAAAATAGTTCAATTTTTAATTAACATAAGTTGAATTTTTTACCAAAAAAATTTGAAACAATATATTAAGATTTATGTCCTAGTATGGAAAATGATTTTTCTTGCTTAACTGAGTAATATTTCTTGGATCTAAGTTCCACTCGTTTGATGAAAAATCGTCTTTTTCTTTAAAATTCATCTAATTTGGTTGAAAATTCCGAACCTTTTGGTTAAAAATGCAACTGTTTAGTTTAAAATTAATCTGTTTTGTTTGAGATTTCAACTGTTTTGTTGAAAATTTTCTTTAGAAATTCATATTCTTGGTAATTTTGTTGAAAAATCTTATTTTTTCGCAGACTATTAATTTTTTTTATTCATAAACTCAACTATTTGGTTAGAGATTCATCTATTTTGTTGAAAAAGCAATATTTCAAATTGAAATTAAAAAATTTGAAGTGGTTTCAATTAATTGATTAATTAATTAATTTTATCCCTGAAAACTAAAATAAACATTATTTATAATAAATTTGTACCTGAAAAAATTTTAGTTTTTTAAGTTGTTCATTTTGTTTTCGCGGATGAAAAAAATGTCCTAATTTATTGAATCATTTTTTGAAAATTGGTAAGAAGCGACAGTCAGAACAAATTAAATTGCAAAAAACATGGTTAAAATTAATGGTTTTTTTTTGTGAATTTAAATCTTCCTTATAAAAATAATGTCTTTTATTTGAAATTACATCAGTTATAATATTTTGAATTTTAAAATCATAGAAAAACTATTTTTTGCAGATATCTGACTTTTCGCACGAAGACTACCTTAACGAAATTTTTATAAAAAAATAATTAAAAACAAACCAAATAAGTTAATTTTCAATCAAATAATTTAGTTTTTAATTATATGCAGAATAAAGCAGTTGAATTTTTAACAAAATAATTAAATTTTTCAACAAAAAAGATGACTATTTAAACAAAAATATAATAGTATACTTTACAAATAAAAAGAATAAACTATAACTTATATTAACTTAACATTTTTAATTAATTAATTTTCCTAAATTTTGAAGCCAAAAGAACGAATTTTCTATAAAATCTTTGAATTTTCAACCACAAAATATGAATTTTTAGCAAAAAATTCATTTTTAATCAAATAGTTCAATTCGTTTAAAAAAATAAATTTTCAACAAAATTGTTGTATTTTCAAACAAAAAGGATGATCTTTAACGAAATTTTTGTCACGTAAGAAAAGAAAAATGGTAACAAAATCATCATTCAAAAAATTAATTTTAAGCAAAAAAAATTTAGTTCTTAACAAAATAGTTCAATTTTCAACTAAAGAGGCCAAACTTCTACAAAACCGTTTAATTTTTTAATAAAATAATTAAATTTTCCACCCAAAACGTGCATTTTTGACCAAAAATATAATTGCAAACATTTCAACTAAAACTAAATAACTTACCGATAACTTACATTAACTCAATTCCAATAAACTTAATTAAAAACCCTTTTATTTGTTGAATTTACAAATAAAAATATTGCATTTATAACGAAAAAGATGAATTTTTAATCAACATTTTTTTCCTCGAAAAACACGAATTTTCAACCAAAAAATTAAATTTCCATTTAAAATAGTAATTGTTAATAAAAATTAAAATTTCCAACAAAATAGTTAATTTTTCAATCAAATGGTATTCCACGAAAATGGAATTTTTATCAAGGCATTTGAAGTTTTGCCAAACAGCTTAATTTTCAACCCAAAAATATTTTATTTTTTATCAAAAAAAAATTTAATTTAACCATATGAACGAATTTTCAGTAAAAAACTTAAATCCTTAACAAAATCAAAATAGAAAAATAATATGAACTGGATTATATGTTTAATATACAGACCAAAACGACAAATTTTCAATAAAGGTGTTTGGTTTTTAACCAAGAAAGGATTTTTAACGAAGAAAGCCTTTCAGTGAAGAAAGTTAAAAAAATCTCAAACAAATTATTGAAATTTCAAGCAAGAAATTAGGCAAATTAAAAAAAACTTTATTAATAAAAAATTTGTTGAAAAAATATTATGTGCAAAAAATGTTTGAAACCCAAAATTTAAATGAAAGGAATTTCATGTAATGCAATCTTTAGAACAAATTTTTTTTCTAGGAAAAAAAATGTTTATAAAAAATAATTATATATTAAGATTATTTAATTAGTTTTAAAATTAAAAACAGTAGAATTGTAGAGGATGCTTTCCCGGAAGAAATAAGTCGTAATTTATGAAAATGCAATATTTTTTCGGAAATTGGTAAGAAGCGACGATCAGAAAAAATTAAATTGCAAAAAACATGGTTGTTTTTTTGTTGTGAATTTTAACATTTTTCATAAAAAATGTAATATATATTTTTTTACAGGGGATGATATTAAACCTTGTCCAAGATGTCAAGTTCTCATTGTTAAAATGGACGATGGCAGTTGCAATCATATGACATGTGCTGTGTGTACAGCTGAATTTTGCTGGCTTTGTATGAAAGAAATCAGCGATCTTCATTATCTCAGGTATTAATTTGTTGTTTTTTTTTTTTGCATACTTTATCTCCTGGGGGGGGGGGGATGTAAATTAAAAACCGGGAATTTATTTCTGATTGTAGCAAAATTCAAGTTTTTATTATTTTATTGATTTTTGATCGATTTAGAAAAGTGACTTTTACTTAATCTAAAAGACGCAGGATATTTGATTGAAAATAATTATCATTTTTATTTTAGGACCGAGAGTTTCGGTAAAGAAATATCATTTCTTTTCGAACAGGGAATTTTTTTTTAAGAACTAAAGCTGGGGTTTAGAAGAAAGGAGTTTAAAAAATCCTTGTTTTAAAGCTAAACTCTTTTGTTAAAAATTAATTTTGTTCTTTGAAGATTCATCATTTGAATTGAAAATTCATCTCTATTTGAAAGTGTAACTATTTTGCTGAAAATTAATTTTTCCATTAAAAATTTAACTATTCTAATAGAAAATTTAACTATTTTTCTAAAAATAAAATTTGTTATATTAAGAATTAGTTTTTTAATGGAAAATTAAAATATTTTATTTTTGGGCGAAATTTTTTTTTTATGAAAATTAAACTATTTGGTTAAAAATTAAACTATTTTTTTTAAATTTCATGTAATTTGTGGAAAATTCGTGTTTTTTTGTGTGCAGAAAATTAATCTTGTTGTTGGAAAATGAATCCTTTTGGCAGGTATAAAATTCAACTATGACAGTTGAAGATTCATCATTTTAACTGAAAATTCATTCATTTTATTGAAAATTTACGTATCTTGTTTATGAAAAAAAACTACTTTTTTATATAAAATTTACATTTTTCTGTAGAAAATGATTTTTTTCTTTGAATGTTTATATCAGTGTATAAAAATTCTTTTTTTGTTGTTTGATAATTCAAGTATTCCTGTTAAATATTCATCATTTCAGTTGGGAATTAATCTTTTAGATTAGAAATCGTTTTAATTAAAAATTCATTTCTTTTGTTGAAATGTGAGCAATTTGATTGAAAACTTGTTTTTTCTTTGGCTGAAAAGGAATTTTTTTTACTAGAAATTTAACTATTTCATAGAGAATTTGTTTTTTTTTTTTTTGGTTGAAAATAATCTTTATCTTAAAGTGAAAATAGTATTCCAGTACAAAATTCCATAATTTCAGATCAAAATTCATTTTTATGTTTGAACATTCATTTTTGACTGTAAATATAATTATTCAATTTTTCGTTGAAAAAATATATTTTTTTAGTTGAAAATCTGCCTTCTTGATTGAACATTGATTTTTTTTTTTAGTTAAAACTTAATTATGTTAGTTTCGGTCAACAATTTATCTTTTTTAGTAAAAATAATTTTTTTTTAAGTTCAACTATTGGAGTTGAAGATTAATTGGTTTAGTTAAAAATTCATTTGATTTACTAAAAATATAACTAGTCAATTATCTGTTGAAAATTATTTTTTTCTCTTGTTCAAAATTCAACTTTTTGGTTAAAAATGTATCTCCTTTGATTAAAAATTCAACTATTTCGTTAAAATGCATATATTTTGTTTAAAAAATGTATTTTTGTTTGGAAAATTACTCATTTTGTTTGAAAATTTGTCGCTTTGTTTGAAAATTATTCTTATTATTTAAAAAATCATCTTTTAGGTTAAAAGTTCAAGTATTTTAATTAAATATTTATCATTTTTAGTTAAAAATGTATTTGATTTACTAAAAAATGTAGCTATTCCTTGTTCTGTTGAAAATTAATTTTTTTTCTAGCTTAAAATTGAACTATTTGATTAAAAATTGTTCTCCTTTGATTGAAAATTGAACTATTTCGTTAAAATTCATGTATTTTGTTTAAAAAATATGTTTTTTAGTAGAAAATTAATCTGATTGCTTAGAAATTCATATTTTTGATTAAAAATTCAAGCATTTAGGTTAAATATTCACATTTTAGTTCAAAATTAATTTTTTTCTAGTTTAAAATTCCACTATTTAGTTCAAAATTTGTCTCCTTTGATAAAAAATTCAACTATTTCGTTAAAATTAATGTATTTTGTTTAAAAATTCTATTTTTCATTAGAAAATGAATCTCTTTGTTTTTGAAAATTAATCTGATTGCTTGAAAATTCATATTTTTGGTTAAATATTCACATTTTCGTTCGAAATTCATTTGATTTAAAAAAAGTGTAATTATTCCATTTTCTGTTGAAAATTAATTTTTTTTCTAGTTTAAAATTCATCTATTTAGTTAAAAATTTGTCTCCTTTGATTGAAAATTGAACTATTTCGTTAAAATTCATGTATTTTGTTTAAAAATTATATTTTTCAGTAGAAAAATAACCTTCTTTTTTTTAATAAATCTGATTGCTAAAATATTAATATTTTTTTATTAAAAATTCAAGCATTTTGGTTAAATATTCACATTTTCGTTAAAAATTCATTTGATTTATTAAAATGTAATTATTCCATTTTCTGTTAAAAATTAATTTTTTTTCTAGTTTAAAATTCATCTATTTAGTTGATAATTTGTCTCCTTTGATTAAAAATTCAACTAATGCGTTCAAATTCATGTATTTTGTTGAAAAATTCTATTTTTCATTAGAAAATGAATCTCTTTGTTTTTGAAAATTAATCTGATTGCTTGAAAATTCATATTTTTGGTTAAAAATTTAAGCATTTTGGTTAAATATTCACATTTTCGTTAGAAATTCATTTGATTTACCAAAAATGTAATTATTCCATTTTCTGTTGAAAATTAATTCAACTATTTTGTTAAAATTCATGTATTTTTGTTTAAAAATTTAACTATTTCATTAAAATTCATGTATTTTGTCTAAAAATTCAACTATTTCGTTAAAATTCATGTGTTTTGGTTAAAAATTCAAGCGTTTTGGTTAAATATTCATATTTTCGTTCGAAATTCATTTGATTTACTAAAAATGTAATTATTCCATTTCCTGTTGAAAATTAATTTTTTTTTCTAGTTTAAAATTCATCTATTTAGTTAAAAATTTCTCTCCTTTGATTCAAAATTGAACTATTTCGTTAAAATGCATGTATTTTGTTTAAAAATTATATTTTTCAGTAGAAAAATAATCTTTTTTTTTAAATAAATCTGATTGCTAAAAAATTCACATTTTTTATTAAAAATTCAAGCATTTTGGTTAAATATTCACATTTTCGTTCAAAATTCATTTGATTTATTAAAATGTAACTATTCCATTTTCTGTTGAAAATTAATTTTTTTTTCTAGTTTAAAATGCATCTATTTAGTTAAAAATTTGTGTCCTTTGATTGAAAATTGAACTATTAATTGAACTATAATTTTGTTTAAAAATTATATTTTTCAGTAGAAAAATAATCTTTTTGTTTGAAAATTAATCAGGTTGCTTGAAAATTCATATTTTTGATTAAAAATTCAAGCATTTTGGTTAAATTTTCACATTTTCATTCGAAATTCATTTGATTTATTAAAAATGTAATTATTCTATTTTCTGTTGAAAATTAGTTTTTTCCTAGTTTAAAATTCATCTATTTAGTTAAAAATTTGTCTCC
>NC_046660.1:28148347-28184930 GCF_010883055.1 Belonocnema kinseyi
GAAATTCATTTGATTTATTAAAAATGTAATTATTCCATTTTCTGTTGAAAATTAGTTTTTTTCTAGTTTAAAATTCATCTATTTAGTTAAAAATTTGTCTCCATTGATTGAAAATTCCACTATTTCGTTAAAATTCATGTATTTTGTTTAAAAATTCTATTTTTCAGTAGAAAATCAATATTTTTGTTTCAAAATTAATCTGTCTGCTCAAAAATTCAGCTTTTTGCTTAATAATTCAAGCATTTTAGTTAAATAATCTTATTTCCGTTCAAAATTAATTGATGTAGTAAAAATTGAACTATTCAATTTTTTGTGGAAAATTGATTTTTTTTCTGGTTCAAACTTAAACTTTTTGGTTGAAAATTGTTCTCCTTTGACTGAAAGTTCAACTATTCCATTAAAATCCATGTATTTTGTTTAAAAATGGTATTTTTCAGTAGAAAACTAATCTTTTTGTTTTCAAATTAATATGATTGCTTCAAAATTCGTCTTTTTGCTTGATTATTCAAGCGTTATAATTCAATATTCCTATTTTAGTTAAAAATTCGTTTGATTTAATAAAAATGTAACTATTCCATTTTCTGTTCAAAATTGATTTTTTTCTATTTTAAAATTGAACTATGTGATTAAAAATTGGTCTCCTTTGATTGAAAATTGAACTATTTCGTTAAAAATCATGCATTTTGTTTAAAAATTGAACTATTTCGTTGAAATCCATGTATTTTGTTTAAAAGTTGTATTTTTCGGTAGAAAATTAATCTTTTTTTTTGAAAGTTCATTTGATTACTTGAAAATTCATCCTTTTGGTTAAAAATTTAAGCATTTTAAATATTCCTATTTTCGTTCAAAACTAATTTTATTGACTAAAAATGTAACTATTCCATTTTCTGTTGAAAATGAATTTTTTCCTAGTTTAAAATTCAACTATTTGATTAAAAGTTCACCTCCTTTGATTGGAAATTGAACTATTTCGTTGAAATCCATGTATTTTGTTTAAAAGTTTTATTTTTCGGTAGAAAATTAATCTTTTTGTTTGAAAGTTCATCTGATTACTTAAAAATTAATCTTTTTCGTTAAAAATTCAAGAATTTTATTTAAACATTCCCATATACGTTAAAAATTTATTTGATTTACTAAAAATGTAACTATTCTATTTTCTGCTGGAAAATTGATTTTTTTCTAGTTAAAACTTCGTCTCCTTTATTTGAAACTTGAACCATTACATTAAAATTCATGTATTCTGTTTAAAAATGGTATTTTTCGGTAGAAATTTAACCTTTTTTTCTTTGAAAATTTATCTGATTGTTTAAAAAAATTCATCTCTTTGGTTAAAAATTCAAGTATTTCGATTAAATATTCATAATTTTAGTTTTGAAAATTCATCTGTCTGGTTTAAAATTCCAGCATTCTAGTTAAACATTTATAATTTTATTTGATAATTTATTCTTTGCGAAATTTTATTGCTTCTTTGGGTTAAAGGATGATTAGAGTAAACGTCATGATTTAAAATAAATGTTTGTGTTTTGCGAGAAAAATGAATCTCTATTTTTCTATATTTATTGTGCTTATTCACAGTCCTTCGGGTTGCACATTTTGGGGCAAAAAACCTTGGTCACGAAAAAAGAAAATCTTGTGGCAATTAGGAACATTGGTAGGGGCTCCTGTTGGAATTGGCCTTGTCGCTGGTATAGCCGTTCCTGCAATGATAATAGGTGAGCAACTTGTTATCGACACATATCTTCTAATAGAAAATCACAAAAAAATATAAATAAATAAAAAAAAAGGATTGATAACTTTTCTTTTCCTGTAAATAAATATAATCAGAGAAGCATATCAAGAAAGTAAAAATGTGCAACTGATTTTCCGCTCCAGGTATACCAGTCTGGGTGGGAAGAAAATTGTATACGAGATACGAAAAGGCCAACAAACACAAAAGAAATGCTTTCATTGTTGGCGGAGTCACAGCATCGGTAAGTTGAACAAAAAATTGTTTTATCATAGTAGCAAATTTAATTATTTACCCAGCAAAATGGTTCCTACGAGGGACAAATAAAAGTATTTTAAGCGATTTTCCGTTACCAAAAATGCTCTCAAAACAGGGAAAAATATGACAATTTTTTTTTGTACGAAAATAGGGAAGTAGAGAGGACTAAATTCTTTTAAATAAGATCGAATTCAATATCAAACTTAAAATATATATTGCATTTTCAACAAAATAGTTGAATTTTCAAACAATAAAGAATAATTTTGTAACGTGAAAGATGAATTTTTAAACCAAAAAAGCGCATTTTTACCCCAAAAAGGGGAATTTTCAACAATAAAAAATTCGTTTTAAAATAAAGATTTGCATTGACATTAAAGTATATGAATCTAAAGTAAAAGAGACGAATCTTATCAAAATAGTTGAATTTTTAACCAATTAATTAAATTTTCAAACCAAAAAGACGAATTTTATCAATGATAGTATAATTTTCGACAAAAAACAATTTACTTTTCGAACAAAAAAGATAACTAACAAATTGATTGAATTCCCATAAAAAAATAATCGATTAAGTTGAATTGATAATCTACACAGATGAATTTTCAATGAAATTGTTCAATTTTCATCTGAAAAAGAACAATTTTCGACAAAATATTTAAATTTTCAACTAAAATTGATAAATTTCAAACCAAAAATGGAAAAATTAAATTTTAAATTAAAAATTAATTTCTAGATAATTTGTAACAAAAGAATTTAATTTTCAACTAAGTAACTGATTTTTTAAACAAAATTCAGTCAAAAAAGACGAATTATCTACTAAATAGTTGAATTTTAGTTGAATTTCCGAAGTAAAAACATTAATTGTAAACCGAAAATTAAATGTTAAAATTTCAGTTAAAAAAAATTAATGTTTAACAAACAAACAACATTTTTTTAACAAAATAGTTATATTTTCAATGAAAGAGATGAATTTTCAAAAAATAAAATGATGAATCTTTAACAAAAAAAAAAAAAATAAATTCTTAACTTAAGAAATATGAAAAAAATATGAATTCTCAATGAAAAATATAATTGTTGATATTTTAACCAAAAATTAATTTAATTGTAAATATAAAATAGCTGAATTCGACTAAAAAGACGAATTTCAAACTAAGAAAGATTCTTCAGTCAAGAGAGAACAACAATTTCAAACAAATTGTTGAGTTTTAAAGCAAAAAAGTCGATTTTCTGTAAAAATCTGTTACATTTTTGACCCGAAAATATAAATTTTCAACATAAAAGTGAAAATAATTTAACTTTAAAATAATAAAAAATTAACTTTTAGCCAAGAAAAGATGAGATAGTTAAATTTTTAACGTAATTGTTCAATTTTGAAGAAAAAAAAAACAAGTTATTTACAAAACAGTTAATTGCTTGAGATTTAAAGCCAAAGGAAGAATTTTTTGCAAAAAATTTGGATTTTCAACCCGAAAATAATAATTTTCAAGAAATAAATTAATTTACATTTAGATAGTTGAAAATTCAATGAATTGGCTGAATCTTCAGCCAGAAAAGACAAATTTTCAACAAAATAGTTGAATTCTCAAGCAAAACTGATTAATTTTGAACCAAATAGTTTCACTTTTAAGCAAAAAATTATCATTTTTTAACCAAGAAAATGAATCTTCTACCATAAAAGAAAATGTTGTATCCAAACACTCGAGTTTTCAACCAGAGAAACGATGAATTTTCAATAAAAATATAAATTCTCCATAAAAAATGTAATAGTTACATTTGCTGTTAAAAAAAAATTATTATTTTTTAACCAAGAAAATGAATCTTCTACCATAAAAGAAAATTTTGTATCCAAACACTCGAGTTTTCAACCAGAGAAAAGATGAATTTTCAATAAAAATATAAATTCTCCATAAAAAATGTAATAGTTACATTTGCAGTTAAAAAAAAATTATTTTTCAAGCAAAAAGGAAATGAATTTTAAAAAAATAGTTTAGTTTTCAATGAGAGAGAGAGAGGAATTCATCTCTGGTTGAAAAATGAGATATTTTATCGAAGAAAAAAATTTATTTGGTGGAAAATTATAATTTTTTTTTTACTGATAATTAAACTGTTCCAGATGAAACTTTAAATATGCTGTTGAACTTGAAAAAAAAGTTAATTGATAATATAAGTAACTACTGTTTAGTTGAATATTCCATCGTTTTAGTTAAAAGTTTATCGTTTTGGTTGAATATTAATTTTTCAAACTAAAAAAATGAACTTCAATTTTTTGTTGAAAAATTATCTTCTTGGTTGAAAATTTTTGGTTGACAATTTATCTTTTTTTTATTTGAAAATTCATCTATTTTGTTAAAAATTTGTCTTTTTTGGTAGAAATTATTCTTCATCGTTGAAAATTCATCAGTTTGGTTAAAAATTAGTTTTTTTGAATGAAGATGTAACTATTTTATTTTTGGATGAAAATTCATCTTTTCCAGTTCAAATGCAACTCTTTGGTGGAAAAATGGTATTTTTATTAATAAAAATGCATGTCTTTTATTGAAAAATCTGCTTTTTTGTAGAAAATTAATCTCCTTTGATAAATCTTTTTTTTTAGGAAAAATGGAATTAAATTAATTATTCAATAAAATATTCATAAGTTTATTTGAAAATCATCCTATTTTGTTGAGTATAAAACTGCTTGGTTGTAAGTTAAACAATTTTGTCAAAAATTCGTCACTATGCTAGCAATTTTTTTACAAGTGAAATAAATTTTTCAATTGAAAATTGATCTTTTTAGTCGAAAATTCAACGATTTCGTAAAAAATTCATCTGTCTTGAAAATTCAATATTCGAAATTAAAAAATTAGGAATTTGAAGTGGTTTAAATTTAACTTATTATAGTATCTATCATAATTTTACCTAAATATGCACTGAATTTTAAGTATAAGAAGATAAAATAAGTATTTGTTGGAATTATTATTAAAATTTGTGGAGTTTAGAAGCAAATTGAAGAAATGATTAATTATGTTTTTAGTATTATTTAAATGATCCTGATAATATAATTTGGAATATCTATAGTAATATAAGTTTCCAAAGCTTTTTAAATTAAACATATCAATTGAATTCCTAGCAGCTACAAAAAAGAACCATTATTTATAAAAAAAAAAAAAAACAACTGATGAAGCTGTATACGTATTCCGAGTCGATTGTTTAAAAAAATACGAAATATTTGAAAGGCTCCTTACTATGCAAAATTTTACCTGGAAAAAACTTAGAATTCCTGTTTAGGAATTTATTTTCCAGGATAATTTAATGCTCGATTTAAAAGGTTTAATAAATGGAGTTTTTCTTAATTGCACTAGTAACCTTAAAAATTAGGGACTGATTAATAATACTCTTGATAGATTTAACAACAATTTTACTTTCATTCTTGTCAATAATCGAATACAAGTTTTCAATCAGCCTATCCTCTCTGTTGGCACAATGCTCGGGTACAAGAAATTGTTTGCTTATTGTTGATACATGGTTATTTAAAAGTATGAACTAATTATTGTAAAAAAGTGAAAATCAGTACATAAAATGTCGTAATAATTCTTAGATAAATCGCGTTTATTTTTCTGAAGTACTAATGTGTCAAAGAATTACATTTTTTCGTATACGTAATAAACTCAAGTAAAGTGTTTGAGGATTTAATTATTTCACTGATTTGAATAAATTAAAGTTGATAAGAAATTTGTAATAATAATTTGTCGAGTAATCTAGATTTTGATCATTAGTTTCTTAAAAAACAAGAAATGAATCATTACTTTTTTCTCCGGGAAAATATACTAAAGTGGAACAAAGTTTGGGTATAAACGTTACTATTTGAATTGATAAGAAGTGGTTTAAATGAATGTCATTTCGCGTAGAAGCTCGATTAATTGTGCACGTTAAAAGAACGCGTAAAGCTTCATCTATTGCCCTTTTTTTTTTCTTGTTTTTTTTCGACTGAGTTTGTTTCGCTTTGGACAGCCTTTGTTGCAGCAAACGTGATAAATGTTCCGTCGAGATAAGTTTTCCTACCGTTTTTCGTACTAATTGTGTACGAATATTTCCTACTTGGACGATTACACGCCGAACTCGATTTGTTAATTGAGCCTTTTCCGAGAGACGATTGTCGATTCACGTGCGCAGTAACATAGGGCATTTTACGCCCGAGTGAAAATAAAATTCTGATTTATAATTCTATTTACAAAGTTTGTAGTAAGGGGCCTGTGCCAAAAGACAGGGTCCCTAAATACAGATCGTATAACAGTTCGACATTGGAATTGAATAAATGAGAGGTGTCGAGAAATATATCCAAATGTCCTATTTAAATCTTATAATGAAGCACGAGAAAAAACGGAAAGGACACAAGTAACGGCTTTGCGCACACATCGAGATCACTCAGATTCACCGTCCTTAAATGCGTCACTGATTATGAAATATCAGAGGCGTTTGCAACATTTGTGGAGACTAAAGTTTACGGTTCATCCGCAAGCGCTGTTTCGGGAATTTCGCCTGTGAGCACTCCATCATTGTGCAAGTCTTCCAAGACGTCGATAAGACGCTGTTCCGTGAGAGGATCACCGAGAGCAACATCCACCGAACCTATACAGAGTAAGAGTGCCAGGAGTTGAGATCTTCTGTAATCTCCATCCAAATTTGATCTCGTGTAAGCCAAATCCTTTGGAATGTCGAGACCCAAATTGCAGCTCGTACTAGTTAGAACATTCCAGTATTTGTCCAATAACGAGGGCGTGTGTCTTCGTCGTAATTCCGTTGGCACGGAACTGACGAGCAATAGGGCAATGTCGTTTGTCGGTCGGCTGTAGGTGACCATTTGCCAATCGAGTATCGCACACTTGCAGTTGCCGTCCTCGTCATTTTTGAAGAGCAGATTATTGCACCAGAAGTCTGTGTGCGTGATCAGAGCCAGGGGATCTTCCGGTGCGAGAAGAGCGGCAATTATCTCCTTGGTGCGGGGACGTAGTGCCAGAAGAGCCTCGAGAACAGCCTCCAGGCCCGGTCTTCTCTCGAGAAAACGAGCCAGTTGTGGCAGACCGCGTTCCACCAGTTGCTGATAGGAGTCAGTGGCTCTGGCAGTTTGAAAGAGGAAGGGATAACGATCGGAGAGTGATCGGCCCTCCTTGACTTTTAGGGTTAATGAGAGGGCGTGCAGACATGCGACGGCGCTCAGCGCGGCTTCAGCTTGTCGTAGGGTCAATCCGCGCGAAAACTCGGCCCCATCGAATCCGCGTGGTCGCAAGTTTTCCAAGACGAGGAACGACTCGGGAGGTTCAGGACTGTCCTCGGTTCCTCCGCTTGGATTGTAGTGAGCGTTGATGCAAGCGGGAATTGGTAGCTCGATTGCAAGCTCCGGGGATGCTATCTGCTTCTTTTGAAAGGCTTCTAGATCGGGCACCACCTGTGAAAAATAGAGGTTGTTTCAAATCTTTCTGTTTTGGGATTCAGTGTCATAGAGTCAATGAAATGGATTAGATTGGATTAAAAAGAGCACTACAGTGAAGGGAGGTGGATCAATTTGAGTCTGAAATGAGGCCAGAATTGTATGCAACGCTTTTATAGAGATTTCGGATATATTATATTTGATGGGAAAATTGTGCATGGGAATGAACCGATTTTTGAGATTTTGCTAGTCATGAATCTTCATTAGTAGCGACTGTTGATTGTCAGTTGATGTCACGTCGAAGTCATGGGCAAAATAAATTTTCTGTGTTTGAATCTGATAGGATATTAATCAGAAATTGCTGGATAGGATTGGATAGAATAGGATAGGATCAAACATTCCCTTTTGGTTCTAGGAAGTTGTTAATTAATCAGAAGTGGGATTCGGAACTATGCATATCTATAGAGAAATAATTTTAGGGGAAAAATTTATTTACAGTGCTGAATATCCATTTTTTTCTTTTTAAAAATTCAACTAACTTGTTGAAAAACGTCCCTTTCAGTGGAAGAGTCAAATATTTGGTTGAAAATTCAACTGTTTTGTAAAAATTTGCTTTTTTGATCTGAATATTCAACAATTTGTTTCTATTTTTTTTTCTTTCTTGACTAAAAACTGTTTCTGGGTTGAAAATTCAATTCTTTTAATGAAAATTCGTCAAATTTTGGTAGAAATTTCATATTTTTTTATTTCAAATGTAACTGTTTAGTTGATAATTAATTTGTTTTGGTTGAGCATTCAACTATTTTGTTGAAAATTCAAATATTTTGGTCGAAAATTCAACTGTTTTGTTGATAACTTTGTTTTTCTGGATTGAAATTTTCTTCTTTCGAATTGAAAGTTTATCTTTTGTTTAGAAAAGTAATATTTTTTCGTTAAAAATTCATCTTTTGTGATTGAGAGTTAATTCTTATTCATTAAACAGGGTAATGTTACATATTTGGCCCAGAATTTATTTCTTTTGGTTATGCATTCTACTGTTTGGTGGAAAATTTAATTAATTTGTTGAAAATTTAACTATTTTGTTAAAAAATCATCTTTTTGGTCCAGAATTGATGTCTTTCGGTTAAAAATTCTACTATTTCTTGGAAAATTTAATTAATTTGTTGGAATTTTTTTTTTTAATAGAAAATTTATCCTTTTGGATTAAACATTCGACAAGTTGATTGATTTTTTTTTCTTTCTTGACAAAAAAATGTTTCTAGGTTGAAAATTCAATACTTTTGATGAAAATTCATCAAATTTTGGTAGAAATTTTATATTTTTTATTTAAAATGTAACTGTTCGGTTGATAATTAATTTTTATTAGTTAAAATTTTTATTATTTTGTTGAAAATTATTTATTTTTAATTGCAAATCCAATTATTTTGGGTGAAAAATTGACTTTGTTGAGTGAAAGTTCAAAGATTTGCTTAAAAATTCGTATTTTTTATAGAAAATTAATCTTCTTAAATGAAAAATTAACTGCTTTGCAGAATATTTTTCTTTTTAGCCTTAAAATTTAACAGTTTGGTTGTACTTTTTTTCTCTCTTGACTGAAAATTCTTTCCAAGTAGAAAATTCAAATCTTTTGTTAAAAATTCGTCTTTTTGGTAGAAATTCCATCTTTTTTTTCATTCAAAATCCAACTATTTGGTCGATAATTAATCTTTTTTGGTTGAGCATTCAACTGTTTGATTGAAAATTCAAATTTTATGTACAAAATTTACCATTTTTACCTGAAAATTCAACTATTTGGTTGAAAATTTATCTTTACTGAGTGAAATTTGAATTATTTGGTTAAGAATTGGTGTTTTTTTTTATATTAGCTTAAATTTTTTTGCAAAAAATTCAACTGGTTTGTGGATAATTTGCCTTTTTGGGTTGAAAATTCAAAAATTTGGTTGAACTTTTTTTCTCTTTCGAGTAAAAAACTTTTATACTTTGAAAATTGAACCGTGTTTTTAAAAATGTATCTCTTTTGGTACAAGTGTCATCATTTTGGGTTAAAAATCGAACTGTTTCGATAATAATTAATCTGTTTTGGTTGAACATTGAATTATTTTGTTGAAATTTGAACTCATTTTGCAGAAAGTTTGGCTTTTAGTCCGGGAAAATTTAACAGTTTGGTTAAAGTTTTTTTTCTTCCTTGAGTAAAAAATCTTTTTCGGTTGAAAATTCATCTTTTTTTTTATAGAAATTTCATCATTTTTGTTTCAAAATGCAACTGTTTGGTCGATAATTAATCTCTTTTGGTTGAGTATTTAACTATTTTGTTGAAAATTCGTCGTTTTTGGTAGAACTTGAAACTATTTCGTAAAAAACTATTTTCGGCTTAAAATTATTTATTTTTAACTCACAATTCAAATATCGGGTTAAAAATTTTTCTTCATCAGGTGAAGGTTGAACTATTTGATTGAAAATTTAACATTTTGCTTGAAATTAAATTTTTTTTTGTAGAAAATTTGCCCTTTTGGTCTGAAAATTGATCTTTTTGGTTGAAAATTGAACTATTTTGTAAAAAAATTGCCTTTTTGGACTGAAAATGATAGAATTTGGTTAAACTTTTTTTCTCTTGACTAAAAAATCTTTCTAGGTTGAAAATTCAACTCTGTTAATGAAAATTGATCCTTTTGGTTCAAAATGGAATTGTTTGATTGATAATTAATCTGCTTTAGTTGAGCATTGAATTATTTTGTTGAAAATTCGTCTTTTTTATAGAAAAATTAATCTTCTAGGTTAAAAGTTCATCCTTTTGGTTGAAAATTGATCTATTGGTTGAAAATGCAAGTATTCTTGTTGGAAGTTCAGGGAATCCTGAAAAAAATTTTGTGTTGGTCGTTGTAAGTTGTAATCTGCAAACATTACCACCTATACGAGAAGTTGCACAGGAGGGAGCTATTATGCAATTTATTTCATGAATTTGCAAAACAAATTATTCAAAATGTGGCTGCGGCTGTAAAAACATTTTGGAAGATAGAAATTGGATTTGGAATTGCTTTATTTATTTGCAAGTTCTGATGTTTGTGGTTATATTCTCGTTTCCTCAGCATCGTATTGAAAACTTGATCTATTTCTGGTTAATTTGGAATGAGAATTGTCTTTAATTTCAAAATCTGAAAGATGATTTGATTACCTGGGTGTAAAATTTGATTTCCCTGAGGTCGAACTGAGCCTCGGTGACGAAGAATCGACTGTAGGGATCCTGGGGTAGGAGCTTGACAATGACACTGAGCTCGCACCTTGTCTCGTCCGGTTTCGTTCGATATTCGACCTGTACAGCTAGAATATCACTAAGAACACTTTCGCCTGCCGTGCAACCTGGCCTGACGGTGAAGTCATCAACGGTGATTTGAGATCCTGCGCCGTGATGCTCGATCAGGAGTCCTTCGAGCCATTCTTTGGTCACCGGCCACTCGCCACAGGAACCCTCAGTGTCCTCACTGTCCGACATACTATTGTTTCCAAATTTTGCGAATTTTCCGATTTTTTGCCACACTCGGTCCTTCGAGCCGGTTCCGCCGTTTTTCAGGAGCTACTCACTGCTCGTCGATGAGCATTCTAGGAGTCTTTTTTTTTTAAACTGGGTGAGTCGCGAACCCGATCACAGATGATCGGATTGCCCAGCGAGTGTGAAAGGGCGTTCCTGTTAGAGAAACTGAGTTTGATTAGTCCAGGTCGACATGGTTCGTTGTCCTGGTCATTAAATGATGGATGATGGCCGGATTCGAGGGCACAACCAGGAAGTGCAACGACTGCATAGATCTCAGTACTGACCGCCCGACCGACCGACCGATCCCTTCCGGTCTCGACTCGTTCCGTTTCGTTTGACTTTGTTCCTGGGCTTACAGTCTATCCTATCTAACTTAACTGCAGTGTCACGGATTCAGAAAGCATGCATGGAGGCGCCATGGGTGGGACGATACTGCCTCGACGCGCATGCTTCTGCATATCTCTCTCACTCTTTCTCTCTCTCACTCTCAATCTTCCTCAATCAATATCTTTCTCCCGTTTCATCTGTCGTATCAAAATCCAAACGCATAATTCGTCCTCTTGTCCTCTCTTTTTCTGACACTCGGGAAATTCAGGAGGCATTTACTAAATTACTATCTATGTTATCTAGGATTAGGGACGCGAATTTTATGGGGTCAAGCCTCTATCAGGGAATTTTCCATTCTTTCAACGCTGAGTTATGGAGTGAACATAAATATCTCCAGCCCAAGGATAATCATCAGCCTTTTTGATTTTAACTGTTCTGTTTATATCAGGGTGGCCACTAATAAGGATAATTGGGAATTAGCCTGGAATTTTTAGCACCGGGAAATAGCTTTTTTTCTTTTACTTTTTTATTAAATATTGTTTTGCTCGTGAAAAATAAATTTCGCGTTTATACTATATATTTAACCCTCAAACCGAGCATACGTAACCGGTACACTGGTGCGAACTGGTTTGTTTTCAATGCTATTATTAAAGATTTAATATATAGAACATATAATAAACAACTAGCATATATCACAGATATTTAAGATATATATTTAATTTATATGGGATAATCCGCTGCAGCTGTGTTTGCGTAAATGCCAACAAAATGAAAAAACTTCGGGTGCGAATTCGCACTAGTGTACCGTTTAAGGGTTAAGATATTTTGAGTCTTCGTGTATAAAATTTACCCACTTTCGGTCATTTCGAGGGGGATTAAAGTATAATGTTTTGCAATCGAGCGCAGATTGAAGTACATACTTTGTGATTTGCTATCGAAAATCCAAAATCTATATTTAAGATCCTAGGTCAATAAAAAGGATAATATCTCCGAAACTACGATCGACAAAATGGGCCTTTCTGCTAACCATCACAATTTATATTCTGAAATAACATAAGTTGCTTCTTTGTCCAGAATTTTCAAAGAATTTTCATTGACTTTGCACTTTCTTTCTCTATTTTCCTTTTTTTAAAAGAATTC
Source organism: Belonocnema kinseyi (assembly GCF_010883055.1). NCBI lineage: Eukaryota > Metazoa > Arthropoda > Insecta > Hymenoptera > Cynipidae > Belonocnema > Belonocnema kinseyi. Next base: position 28,160,732 of record NC_046660.1, read on the forward strand.
TATAGTAAAATCCAACTATGTTTGGTTGTAAGTTAATTATTTTGATTTAAAAAGTCTACTGTTAGAATTTATGGTTCAGAATTAATTTCTTTTGGTTATAAATTCTTTTTGGATTGAAAATTCGTCCTTTTAGATTCAAAATTCATCTTATGCTAGAAAATTCATCCTTTCTGGTTGAAAATTCAACTTTTGTGATTAATTAATTAATGAATGAATTAATCTCTGTTGGTTAATAATTCTATTATTTGGTGGAAAGTTAAATTTATTTTTTCAAAATTGAACTATTTTGTTAAAAAATCTTTTTTTTGTGTCGAAAATAAAAATGTTTTGTTGAACATTCGTCTTTTTGAATTGTAATTTTTTTCTTTAGGATTGAAAATTCATCTCTTGTTAGAAAAGTAATGTTTTTTCATAAAAAATGTTTACTGTTTGGTGGGAAATTGAATTAATTGGTTGAAAATTAAATTATTTTGATAAAAATTATCTTTTTTTGATCGAAGATTCGTCTTCTTCGATAGAAAATCAATCTTTTTTAATTGAAAATCGTAATTTGGGAGAGAAGTCATCTCTTCTGATTGAAAATTCGTCCCTTTTGGTTGAAAGTTGATTAATTTTAATTGAAGTCTACTATTATATTTTTGATCCACAATTAATCTCTTTTGGTTAAAAATTCTACTATTTGGTGGAAAATTTAATTAATTTGTCGAAAATTCAAATGCTTTCTTAAAAAGTCGTTTTTTCAATCGAAAATTCAACTATTTTATAGAACTTTCGTCCTTTTTTGCAAAGAAAACTCGTTTATTAATTTTAATTGAAAAGTCTACTATTATATTTTTTATCCAGAATTCATCTCTTTTGGTTAAGTATTCTACTATTTGGTGGAACTTTATAGAAAAGTTATCCTTTCTGGTTGAAAATTCATCCTTTGTGCTTGAGTTATTTTTTTTTTTTAATTTAAAGTATACTATATTATTCTTAGTTAACAATTAATCTTTGTTTGTTAAAAATTGTACTATTTGGTGGAAAGTTTAATTCATTTTTTCAAAATTTAACTATTTTGTTAAAAAATATTTGTTTTGTGTCGAAAATGGAAATGTTTTGTTGAACTATTTGGTGGAAAATTTAATTAATTTGCTTAAAATTCGACTATATTGATCCAAAAGTAATCTTTTTTGGTTAAAAATTCAACTTTTTGGTTGAAAATGGGTTTTCTTCGATAGAAAATTCATCCTTTTAAATTGAAAAATCTATTCTGGAAGAAAAGTTATCTCTTTTGATTGAAAATTTGTCTTTGCTGGTTGAAAGTTAATTAATTTTAATTGAAAAGTGTACTATTATTATTCTTTTTTGATAGAAAATCCGTCCTTTTGGGTTAGAAAAGTCTTCTCTTTTTGCTGAAAATTCATCTTTGATGGTACAAATTTAATTCTTTTTGATTCACAAGTGTACTAAATTGTATTTTCGATTCAGAAAAAATATTTTGATTTACAGATTTTATGGTTTGGTTGAAAACTTCATTATATTTTTTAAAATTCAACTGTTTTCTTAAAATATTTTTTTGGTCAAAAATTCAATTGTTTTGTTGAAAATTCATCTTTCTGGACAGAAAATTTATCCCTTTGAATTGAAAATTCAACTTTTTTCGTAAAAAGCATATTTTTTGGTCGAAAATTTAACTTTATTTGTTGAAAATTTGATCTTTTTAAATAAAAAATTTCTTTTTTTTTTTATTAAAAAGTCATCTGGTTTCTAAAATATTTACCTTTTCATCTTGACAATTAACCAAGTGGATTAAAAATTCCACGTTTTTTTTTTTTTGGAAAATGTAATTTTTTCTATTTGTAATCTTAGAAAATCAACCTATTTTCCCTCGTTTGAGAGAATTTCGGGCTGTTAAGTCTGAAATCACTTTGACAATAATTTAGATCATATATTTCACTTTCAAGTTCAAAAATACATAGGTGGTTTGAAACTTTATATAGTAAAGCAATTAGAGTTGAATAATTATTATTATATACGCTTAAAAGTCATCACGGGAAAAATGAAAATTTTGATTTTTTCAAATCAAATGTGTTGCAATTTATGCGAAAATTTTAACAAGTTATGAATTGCAAGGAATTTTAAAATCAAAATAATCCCGGGAAATAAAATAATAAAAGGTAATGAAGAATGTAACAGAAATTAAGTTAACTGAAATTTAATTGCAGGAACAAAAAGGAATTGTTTATCTAGATTTTTTGATTAATATTATTTTAATAATTTTTTAAAATTCAGAAATGTGACTTTAACTTTATATACTTTTGCAGATTTTTCCGATTATCTCAGTTTACTCAAATTAATCCAGAATTTATTATCGAATTTTTATTACTTTTTTAAATAGTTAGAAATGAAACTAGTTGTTTGAAAATTAATTTTTTTGTTTTATAAAATTGAACTATTCCAGTTGAAAATTTACTGAAAATTAACTGAAAAATTTGAATGTGCGTTTTTGGTTTAAAATTGATCTTTTCTCGTTCAAAATTTAACAATTTGGATGAAAATTGATATTTTTAAATTGAAAATTCACGTATTTGGTTAAAAATAGATTTTTTTGGTAGAAAATTATATTTTTCTTTGCAAGTTAATCTTCTTGTTTCAAGATTCTTCTTTTCGGTTAAAAATTGAAGTATTATAGTTGAATATTTATAATTTTAGATGAAAATTAATCTTTTAGGTTGGACAAAAAATTACTTGGTTGAAATTTAAACTTTTGTGTTGGAAATTAAATTTTTTGGTGGAAGGTTCATCATTTTAATTAAAAATTCATTTCTTTGTTTGAAATATGAGCTTTTTCATTGAAAACTTGTTTTTTCTTTGAACAAAAAAGAATTTTTTTAGTCGAAAATTTTACTATTTTTGTTTAAAATTGTCTCCTTTTTTGGTTGAAAATTATTTTGTATTTTAAACTGAAAATGTAACTATTATTATTCTAGTTGAATATTCCAAAATTTCAGATAAAAATTCATCTCTTGGTATGAACATTTGTTTTTTAACTAAAAATTTATTTATTCAATTTTGGACTGAAAAATTATCTTTTCTAGTTAAAAATTCATCAGTCTGGTTGAAGAATAGTTTCTTTAACTTAAAATTGAATTATTTATTATCTGGTTGACAATTTATCTTTTTTAGTGAACATTAATTTTGTAGTTGTTGAAAATTCAAATATTTCAGTTAAAAATTCATTACTTTTTATTTGAAAATGTAACTATTTTTTTTTAAAGTTAGTTTTTTGTAGTTGAAAGTAATCTTTTTATCTGCAAATTTAACTTATTCCAAATGGATATTCCATAGTTTTAGTTGAAAATCCTTCTGCTTGGTTAAACATTAGTTTATTTAACTTAAAATTTAATAATTTTTAAGTTTTCATTGACAGTTTATATTTTCCTGCAATACTAAGCTTACTTTGCGTTTTCTTTACGGCCTTTGATTACATCTGACGATCACAACCTTCCTGGTACTATTTTTCCATCAATGCTATCTCTCTCTTTTTTTTTTTTTTTAATTTAAATATTCTTATCCCTGAACTATCAATTATCGGAAAATGCTTTATGCGCAGCTTCCATTTATAGAAGAAAGATAAAGTTTAAAGCTAGCGCAAATAATTAAAGTTTAAGATTAGTAAAATTTCTTAAACATTTCCATGATAAAGAATTTGATTCGTTTATTGAAGAAACTGCTATTTTTGGAAAGTATTAATTTTAATTAGTATTATTAATTTTATTAGTAATGAGGACTATATGAAATTAGAAGACGTTAATATCTTGCAAACATCTCCAAAGTCCTCTAACATCCAAACTTGCAAACTTGAACTTCATTTTACCCTGGAGGGTTTTAGAGCTTCTGATTAGTTTAATAAGGTGTAATGGCTCAATTAATTTCATTGTTCTCTCCGCCACAGCATGCGTTAATTATACTAATTAACGACTAGCTCTCGAGAATTTCTACCAGCAAGGAAAGAGAGGACCCTTTCTCTACTTTTTTTTTCTTTTTTACCATGAAAAATTACGAAATTATCGAATGATTTTTGTGTGTATTTTGAACAGGTTTTAGTGTCTCCTGTCTTGGCTGGCCTTGCCGTGGGAATTGGAGTTCCCATTTTATTGTTTTACGTTTACGGTGTTGTTCCCGTATCACTTTGTCGCAGTGGAGGATGTGGTGTATCGACAAATGGATCTGGCGTTAGGTTTGAATTTGATGACGAAAATGAATTGATGGGCGCCTTAGGAGGACGAAATGTTGGAGGTATACTTCAAATTGAAATAAAGTTTCTAATTGAGCAGGTTTTGAAATTTTCAGGGGATTTTTATATGCCTGGAAAAACCGGGAGTTGTCAAGGATTTTTTTTTTTTTTTTTTGTAAGTCAGGGTATTTTTCCCCGAAAGCGTGCTTTATTTTTTAATATGCAATCTAAATTTGTATAAAAATAATTCTTTATTTGTAAAAGTAGCTTTATATTAGTGTATTTAAGAATTTTGCCTTAGAATTCTGTTGTTTTTTTTTTTAATTAAGTTTTTTACCTAAAAATAGAACTGTTCTATTTATTTTTTTTTTGGGTAAATTAATCGTTTTCAGTTGAAAATTCGTTATCTAATGGTATAAAATTAATCTTCTTGTTTTGATTAGAAATTCAACTCATGTTGTAAAGTCGTCTTTTTTTTATTGAAATTAAATATTTTTGATAAAAATAAAAATCTTTTTTTTTTTGGTTGAAATATCAACTAATACATTTTCCGTTGAGAATTCATCTTTTTTGAAATACAAATTGGATTACTTGGTTGAAAGTTATACTCTTTTATTCCAAATTAATTTTTTGTTAGAAGATTCATCATTTGAATTGAAAATCCATCTTTTTGGTTGAAAATAATTTTTTTCTTTGACTGACAGTTATTTTTTGTAATAGAAAATTTAACTTTTCAGTTTAAACTTTTAACTGTTTTGTTGAACTTCAACTATTTTGTTGAAAACAATTTTTTTTCACATTTTTTGACTAAAAATGTAACTATTTTAAATGAATATTCCATCATTTTAGACGAACATTCATCTCTTTGGCTGAATATAATTTTTTGCGCTAAAAATTTAACTATTCAATTTTTGGTTGAAAAATTATCTACTTTAGTTGAAATTGCGTGTTTTTTTTTTTTTATAGAAATTAATCTTTTTGGTTGAAAATGCAATAATTGTAAACAAAGATTAATCAATTTAGTTTTAATTTCATCTTTTTTATTTAAAATTTAACTATTCCAATCGAAGATTCATCGTTTCAGTTGAAGCTTCACTCTAACTGAAAATTCAACTTTTTTTTAAATTGATATTTTAAAACTGAAAAATTTAACTTTGGTTGAAAAAGTTTCTTTTTTAGTTAAAAATTCGTCTGTTTTTGTAGAAAATAATCTTCTTTGTTGAAAAATAATCTTTTTTGTTTAAAATTCAACGATTCCAGTTGAAGTTTTATCATTTATCTGAAAATGTAACGGTTCCATTTAAATTTTTGGTCATTTTATTCAAAAATTTATTATTTGGTTGAGCATTAACTTTTTAAACTGAAAATTTAAATATTTGACTTTTGGTTGAAAATGGATCTTTTTATGAAAGTTCAACTATTTGATTAAAAAATAGTTTTTTTTAGCTGAAAATTTAACTATTTTCTTGAAAATTCATATTTTTGGTAGAAAGTTAAATTCTTTTGTCAAAAATTAAACTTTTTGTTTAAAAATTAATCTCTTCTAGTTGAATATTGATTAATTTAGTTAAAAAATCATTTTGGTTTAAAAATTTTTGCATGGAAAATTAATTTGTTTAACTGAAAATTTAACTATTCTATTATTTTGTTTAAAAATGATATTTTTCAGTTCAAAATTCAACTGTTCGGTTGAAAAATGATCTTTTATGGTTAAAAATTCCTCTATTTATTTGAGATTTCATATATTTCGTTGAAAAGTTGTCTTTTTTGATTGAAAATTAATCTTCTTGGTTGAAAATTAAACTATTTCAGTTAGAGATTCATAATTTTATTTGAAAATTCATCAGTTTGCTTAAAAATTGTTGTTTTTAGTTCAAGTTCAACTGTCTGGTTGAAAATTTGTCTTTTTTAGTTTAAAGTTAAACTGTTTTGTTGAAAATTTATATATTTTGTTCAAAAATCGTTGTTTTTTTTTGTAGAAAATGAACTATTCTTGTTTGAAAATATATTCTTGGTGTTCGAAAATTAATTTTTTTTAATTAAAAATTTAAGTATTCCAATGAAATATTCATAATTTGAGCTGAAAATTAATTTTTTTGGGTGAAGGTTAACTTCTTTTGTCAAAAATCAATCTTTTTGTTTTAAAACTAATATTGAATATTTATTATTTTAGTTAAAAATTCATCACTTTGGTGTAAATTGTTTTCTCTGGAACTATTCGAGTAGCAGATTTTAAATATTGTATACAAAATTCTAAAAAATATTTGGTTGAAAATTTCTTTTTTTAATAATGAAAAATTGTACCTGGAAATATCTAAGATATGTGGGAAAAAAACCTGGAATTGTTAGAGATTTTTTTTCAGGATTTGAGTAGATACCCTGTACAAAAAAATTTTTTATCACGAATGCAATATGGCCAACGACAATAAAATTATTCGATTTTTATACAACTCATTTTCTAGAGCTTTTTTTCTGAGTCAGAGATTACAAATATTGTATTCAAAATTCAAAATGGCCGATCTAAGATGGTAAATTTTTTTTAAAATTTGATTCTAATGAAACTCATTTTCTGGGAAATTTTTTTGTGTAACAGATTTGAAATAATGTATAAAAATTTCTAAAAAAAAATAAATAAATAAAAAACTTTTTCTAATGAAAATTTAATATTTTGGTTGAAAAATCAACTGCTTATTAAAAATTATAGTTTTTGTTAAACATTAATTTTTGAAGTAGAAATTCAACTATTTGGTTGAATATTCAAGTATTTTGTTCAAAATTAATTTTTTGTATCGTAAAAAAATAATCTTCTTGGTAGAAGTTTCATGTTTTTTACTTGAAAATTTCTTTTTTTTATAACAAATAATTTTTTGAAGTGCCAATTTTTTTGCTGAAAAGTCGTCTTTTTTATTGAAAATTAATCTTTTTGATTGAAAATGCAAATACTTGGTTGAAAATAAAAATTTTTGTTGAAAATTCAGTTATTTTACTTAAAAAGTTAGCAATTTGAAGCGGTTTAAATTTAATTTAATATAGTACTATGAAAAATTTTACCTGAAAATATCTGAGATATTTGGAAAAAAACCTGGAATTGTCAGGGATTTTTTTCCTAAGATTTGAGTAAATACGCTATATAAAAAAAAAATAATAATAGCGGATGCAATCTTACATCGCGAAATTGTTTTACTTTTTTAATTGGATTGAAATGAAACTCATTTTCTGGAAACTATTTGGGTAGCAGATTTTAAATCTTGTATAAAAAAATCGAAAATAAAATAAAATTTGCAGCTGAAAATTTAATATTTTGGTTGAAAATTCAAATACTTGTTTAAAAATTATATTTTTTATTAAAAATTAATGTTTTAAGTAGAAATTCAACTCATTTGTTGAAAATTCAAGTATTTTTTTTTTAAATTCGTCTTTTTCGTAGAAAATTCATCTTCTTGATAGAAATTTCATATTTTTGACTTGAAAATTCAATAATTTAGTTTAAAATTGAACTATTTTGGTTGAAAATTCGACTACTTTGTTAAAAATTTAAATATTTTGTTGAAAATTTCTTTGTTTAATAATGATTAATTTTTTCAAGGCGTGGCTTAACTATTTTGTTTGAAAATCCAAATATTTGGTTAAAAATTTATGTATTTTATTCGAACTATGTCTTTTTTCGTACAAACATAATCTTCTTGGTTGAAAATTGAAATACTTGATTGAAAATGCGTTTTTTTTTTAAACAAATTTTTGCAACTAAAAATTGAATATTTTGCTAGAAAATTAAAAGATTTAGTTGAAAATTAATTTTTATCATTGAAATATGAACTATTTGTTTGAGATTTTATATATTTTGCTGAAAATTTGTCTTTTTTATTGAAAATTAATCTTTTTGATTAAAAATCCAATTATTTGGTTAAAAATATAACTATCTTGTTGAACAATCAATTATTTTACTTGAAAAGTTAGTAATTTTTAGTGGTTTAATTTAAATTTAATATAGAGCTGTAAAAAATTATATTGGAAAAAATCTGAGATATCTTGGAAAAAACTTGGAATTGTCAGGGATTTTTTTTTCCAGAATTTGAGTAGATACTCTGTATAAAAAAAATTTAATCGCAGATCTATTATGGCGAACAACGATAGAATTATGCGATTTTTATATAACTCCTTTTCTAGGTTTTTTTTTTGTTCGATTCAGAGATTACAAATATTGGATTAAAAATTAAAATTGGCCGATCTAGCATGGCTAAGTTTTATTTTTTAAAATTTGATTATAATGAAACTCATTTTCTGGTAACTATTTACAAATTTCTAAAAAATAATAAATAAATAAAATAAATAGTTTCTAATGAAAATTTAATATTTTGGTTAAAAATTCATTTTTTTCTTAAAAAACTAATCTTGTTGGTAGAAATTTCATGTTTTTGACTTGAAAATACCACAATTAAGTTGAAAATTTAACTATTTTGGTTGAAAATTCGACTAATTAAAAAGCTTTCAATTATGAATCTACATTAATAGAGTGATCTTTCTTGTAGATGCAGCGTCGATAGGTGTAGCAAGTCATCGCGGTGGAAATCCATCGATAGGTGAAGCTTCACTCTCGCTAGGAAGTGGAAGTCAGTTGGAAAAATTGGGACGTGAAAATGATCGTGAAAGTGCGAGTAATGTTGCCCTTGCCGGAACTAGCATAGCCGGAAGTATAGCTTCAAGTGTTCTTCCAGGAGGCCAAAGGTAATTTTTTTTTTTTGGAAATTCGCAAAAACTTTGTCCAGAAGATTATCTTTTTAGTTAACAATTTTATTATTAGGTTGAAAATTTAACAATTTAACAATGTTCTGGTTCGAGTTCTGCGAAAATTCCAATTTAATATAAGAAAAAAGATTTTTTTAAAACAAATTCTAAATTAAAGTTTATAGTTTATTTGTAAAATAGTGTCAAGAGTTTTTGTTTGAAAAGAGAAAATTTATTATTTAAATTACGGTCAGTTTTTCTTGTATTGTTTGTATTGTTTTGACCGGGATTTTTACGAAATTTTCAGAATATAAATGTTGTCCAACTTTGATTTCAATCTTTTTAAAAATAATTTTTCAAATTGTGATTTTTATAAATTATTTTATCATTTAGTTTAGAATGCTTAATTCGAAAATCTTTCAAAATGTTAGATTTTCGATTTTTAATTTTTAAGCATATATTTTCTTTTAAAGAATTTTAAAATGCAGTTTTAAAGGTTAAAAAAAAAATTAAAAGTTTTTAAATTCGAAGATTTTTTTTATATAAAACAGGGCGGCCGCCGGACCGGGAAACCGGAAATTTTACGAATTTTCTGAAGAAAAATCTACCCAAGTTCGATTTTAACAGTTTTTTAAACAATTGAAGTGCAGTTTTGAGGATTTCAACAATTAAAAATTAAAAGTATTTGAAGTGGAAAATTTTTTGATAAGAAACAGTTTTATTTCATCAACTGTAAATATAAATAAATAAATTATTTTTTAAATGGATCTCTACCCTAGTTATAGAAATCTGAACAATAATTGATTTGACGAAACAATGTTAAATCCGTTCAAAATTTAAGAATCTTCAGATTGTAACTGTTTCAATCCAAAAGTCTTGATAAGAATTTAAATTAATATATCATTCATTCAGATAATTTTAATTTTAAATTACAAATTTTCTTGATTTATCAATCATATATTTTTAATTCAGAGTTTCAGCTCTTCCTTTAAATTATTTTTTATACTAAATTTAATAAATAAATGTATTCATATATTATTTCTATTAATTTTTTCAGCTATTAAAAAATGTAAACGTGCATTTTTTTCAACTTGAAAATAAATCCATGATAATATAATAGTCATCATTAAAGGTTTTTATTAAATTTCAAATATTATGAGTCTAAATTATTTAATTTTTATCCCATTTAATTTGAAATTTCTTAATATAGAAGATTTTTGAAGAACTTTTAATCTTTTAGCGTTGCAATTGTAATTGTTCTAATTAAAAAATGTTTAATTAATAAGTGAAAAATCATTTTCAATTTTCCTATGAATCTTGAACAATTTTTTATTTGTTTGATGTCTTTCACATTTCTTGAAAGAATTCTAAATTTTTGTTTGAAATCTGCAAAAATCTACATTTCATTTTGAATTGTTATTTATAAATTCAAATTAAATTTTTTGTTAATTTGCAGGATTTTCCAAACCACTTCTAGATATTTCAAGATTTTAAAATACAATTTTATTTGCATTTCATTTGACATTGTTTAATTTAAGCTTCCACTTGGTACGTGTAAATTATTGAGCATTTTAATACACAATTTTTGAATTGAAAAACTTTTAAACTTCAATTTTAAAATTTTGAAATTCAAGGTTTCCACTTTGAATGCTTTAATTCGTTGTTTATTGTTTACTACTTTATATGGAAAAAATGTTTAGAATATAGTTTGATTTTTTAAATTTCATTGGTAGTGAAAAATGTTTGCGAGCCGGGAAATGACCGGGAATTTTTTTATTTGTTTAAAACGGCCACCCTGTAAAAACTTTTCTATTTTTTACAGAAAAAATAACAGAGCCATATTTTCAAATTAAAAAACCAATTGCTTTAAGGAAAAAGCGACTTATTTTTTAGTTTGTCACTTCAACTGTTTTCTTTTCTTTTATTAAAATTTTATCCTTCGAAGTTTTTTCTCTTTGGTTGAATTTGAACGATTTTGTTAAAAATTGATTAACTCTAAATTTAACTTGTTCATTTTTGGTTAAAAATTCGCCTCTTTTAGTTTAAAAATCCATCATTTGGATGAAAATTCATGTATTTTTTTAAATTCGTCTTTTTGGTTGAAAATTAATCGTGTTGTAATTAAACATTTTATGGTTTTGGTTGAAAAATCATTTTCGATTGAAAATGTAACTATGTTATAAAAATTCGTTTTTCTTTTGTTGAAAATCGATATTTTTAGATTTGAATTTAACTATATATATGAAAGTTGATTTTTTCAGAAAATTATTCTTCTTGTTTGTAAATTCCTTTATTTTGGTTAGAAATGTATATATTTAGGTCAAAATTTAACTAGTTTGTTAAAATACCAAAATTTTTTGGGGCTAAAAATTAATTTTTAGTTAGAAATTCGACTTTTTGTTAAAAAAATTAATCTTCTTGTTTGAAAATTCATCTTTTTGATGAAAAATTCAAGTATCTTATTCCAACCTCCTTTTTCCGGTTCAACATTTTTTAAGTTGCAAATTCATTTTTTTCGATGAAAATTAAACGATTTTTCTTTCAAAATTGATTTTTTTTTTCTATTTATTAAAAATTAATTTTGGGACTTGAAAATTAAGCATTTAATTAAAAGTTCGTATTTTTTGTTTAAATTTAATTATTTTTTATTTAATAATATAATATTTAAAGTCTTTCTTCTTTGGAATATCAGCTATTCAATTTTTCGTTGAAATTTTATATTTTTTGGCTTAAAGTTACACTACTTTGTTAAAAAGTAATTTTTTCGGTGAAGATTCATTACTTTAGTTGAATTTTTTTTACCTTTTTCTATCTTTTTACCTTTTTTAGTTATAACTTTAAACACTTAGTTGGAAATTTATCTATTTTGTTTAAAATTTATCTTTATTCTTTGAAATTTCTAATATTTAGGGAAAAAATAGAGAATGTTATCAAAACATGTACTTTGAATTTTTAAATTCAGAACTACGCAAGGAAGTGCATCACTCTTTTACTTTATTTTACAAACAATTTATGAACTTTTATTCATATTTTTTTTTAAAATAGCAATTTTTCATATAATAAGTTTGAATTTTTGCAGAAATATTTCCTATTTGGTAGAAAATTTATTTTTTGTTAAAAAATCTTAATTTTATGTTGAAAATTCAATTGAAATCTTTTTGGCTGAAAAATCAACTCTTTTTGAAAATTTTCATTTTTCTTGGACCGAAATGCAACTGTTTGGTTGAAAACTTAACAATCTCGTTAAAAAGTCAAACTTTTTTTATAAAAATTCGACTATTCAGAAGAAAATCAACTTATTATTTACAATTCTTATTTTGGGGTTGAAAAGTCAACTGGAATCATCTTTGGCTGAAAATTAAACTATTTTGTTTGAAGATTTTTTTTTATTCATCGGTCTTAGAAGAGATTTCATTTTTTGTGAATAAAAATGCAACTATTTGGTTGAAAATTCTGCCGTTTTGTTGAAAATTTAACTATTTCGTAGTAAATTAAATATTTTGGTGTTGAAAAGAGAACTGGAATCTTTTTTTGATGAAAATTCAACTATTAAAAATTTCTAAAATGAAAATCCATCTGTTTTAAATCACTTTGTAGAGAAATAATTTTTTTTTTAGATTTATATTTTTAGTTGAAAATTCACTCAGTTGGTTGAAAATTAAATTCCTTTGTTGAAAATAATTATTTTTTTATTTATTGAAAATTCGTTATTTTGATTAAAAATTTATTTCATAGGTTGAAAAATGATCTATTTGATTGAAAACTTGTTTTTTCTTTGGATGAAAAGGAATTTCTAACCAAAAATTTAATTATTTTCTAAAAACTATTTTTTTGTTTGTTAAGAATTAAATTATTATCTTTTTTTTTGATGAAAATTCAAGTATTTGATTCATTTATTTATTTTTATTTAGAAATTATACTATTTTTTCAAAAATTAATGCAATTTGTGAAAAATTTGTATTTTGGTATAAAATTAATCTTTTTTAAGAGAAACAATTTTTTCCTTTGAAAGTTAATCTCATTGTTTACAATTTTTTCTTTTTGTTTGAAAATTTAAGTATTCCAGTTAAATATTCATCATTTCAGTTAAAAAATTCATCTTTTAGGTTTAAAATAAATTAACTTAGTTGAAAAATAAACTCTTGGTGAAAATTATTATTTTTTTTATTGATGGTTCATCATTTTAATTGAAAATTTATTTTTTTATTTGAAAAATGAGCTGTTTGATAGAAAAATTGTTTTTCCTTTGGATGAAAAGAAATTTTTTTAAAGTTAACTTCACTATTTTATTGGAAAATTGGTTTCTCTTTTGTTTGAAAATAATTTTTTTGTAAAACTTAAAATGAAAATACTATTCTAGTCGAATATTCCATAATTTTAGTTAAAAATTCATTTTTTCGATGGAATATGGATTTTCTCAACATAAAACTTAATTATTTAAGTTTTGGTTTGACAATTTATATTTTTAAGCAAAAATTATTTTTATTGCTGTAAAAAGTTCAACTATTTCATTTGGAGAGTCATTGCTTTGGTTGAAAACTAATTTTTTTGGTTTAAAATTCGACTATTCCAGTTGAGGATCCATAAGATTGAACATTGATTTTTTTAATGAAAATTCTTCTTTTTGTTATAAATTTAAGTATTTCAGTTAAATATTCATAATTTTAGTCAAAAATTAATTTTATTTGCTAAAAATGTAACTAAAAATTCATGTATTTTGTTTAAAAATTGTATTTTTCCGTAAAAAATTGAATTATTTTAGTTAAATATTCATAATTTAATTTGAAAATTCATCTGTTTGATTTTGTTTATTCATTTATTTTGAAATTTTTTTCTCTGTTTTGTTAAAGGTTGATTAAAATGAACGTCATGATTTTAAATTTGTACATGAAATACTGCTTTATTCCGCCTGCTATTTGAATATTAATAATCAAGGAAAGTTAAAAATTCGCCAGGGAAAAATCAGGGAATTTTGAAAATTAACTAGCAGTAACTAGCTACTAGTTTCGCCACCTGGTGCCGAAAATAAAGACTAGAAAGAGTAGGTACAATTTTAAAGAATAATTGTAATTTTTGCATAAAAGTGTTTTTACGATTTTTTTGTGAAATATAAAACCATGATTAAATACTAAAAACAAATCTTCATCAAAAACAAATGGTTTTAGATAGAATTTCCATCTTATACCGTGAAAAAAAGCATTTTTGTGAGGTTTAAAAAAACAATTATTTCACTATTTAATGTAAGTTTCAATGCATCGTAAGCTTAAATAAACTTTAATTAATGCATTTAGTGACAAATTTTATCCAGATTATGCAAATATTTTATCTATAAATTAATAAAAGTTTACTTTGAGTTAATTTTTCCCTTAAAATTAGTCCATTTAAGTTTATAATCTTTAGTACATTTACAATAAATAGAACAATAATTGTTATTTTGTTAGAAAAATATTTCTGCCAAAAAATGTATTTTTTTTACCGTATAATATGAAAATTCAATCTAAACCTCTTTGTTTCTGATAAAGACTTATTTTTATTGTCCAATAAATAATTTTAACTTTGCGACAAAAAAAAAAAGAAGAATTGTTAAAACACTTTTATGCAGAAATGAAAATGCATCTTTAAAATCGTACCTATTCTTTCTAGTTCGGATTTTTGTCACGAGATGGCGTATCGTAGTTTAACCATTCCCAATAATCCGTTACGTAAATTGAAATACGGTCCCTAATTTAAATTTCATATTTATTTATGCCTTTAAGACTGGAAGTGCAGGCTGACGTGACATCGACACAGAGATTTAGCTTGTGCAGTGAAACTGCATCGGCCACTACTAGCCTCTCGGAAAAATCCGTCAACGCTTCAATCGCCCTGGACGATGGAGCAGCATCGACAAGGGCATTAGCTGGTTCGGTTCTCAATTTCAAAGTAAGAACACTCTTTTGGAAAGAACAATTATTTAATATTTAGTATAATTTCCCTCTTAATTTAATACGCGTACGTTCTATTTTCAAAAATGTTTAATTTGTAAGAGAAATTGTTGAATTTTTATGTAGAAATAATAATGGAAAACTTATTATTTGTAGAGAAAAAAAATTTGAGTACTTTTAAGAGATATTTAGACGTTTTGAAAAGATTCAAAATTAATTTAAAACTTAATATGATGTTCAAGTAAGTTAAACGAAGTGTGTGGAATTTTTTTTTCAGAATTTCTAAACATATTTTAAAATGAATAAAATCTTTTCTACAATTTTTAGAAAATACTGCAATTTTTTTTTTTTTTTTGAATCCTTGAAATCTTCTCGGTTCTTTCTGGACAATTCTGGAAATCTCTGAATATTTTTTTAAATATTCTGTTAAAATAATTTTTATTAATGAAAAATCATTTTCAATTTTTCTGGGAATGTTAAAAAAAGGTTTTTATTCTTTTAAAGCCTTTCACAATTCTTAAAAAGCTTCTATTTTTGTTGGAAATCTGAAAAAATCTAAATTTTGTTTTAAATTGGATTGTAGGTATTTTCACCGAAATTTGGGTACATTTCAAGTTGTAAATTAATTTTGAATCTTTTTAAAACCTCTAAATATCTCTTAAAATTACTCTAATTTTTTTACAAACAATAAGTGTTCAATTTTTATTTTAAAAGTTATTTAGAAGTTCTGAAAAAATTTCAAAAATGATTTTAAATTTGAAAAAAATGTTAATCGACTTCTAGGTTTCTCAAGATGTTGAAATAAATTTTTAAAGCTTTTCAAGGACGCTTACACTATTTAAAATGAAAATAATTTAACTTCTAATTTAAGAACTTTAAAGTTAAAAAAATTTTAATTTAAAAAAAAATGTTTCTAGTCTAAAATAACTTGATAATATAATTTTGAAATTTTTTAAAGTTTATCGATTGATTCTTTAATTTAGAGTATTGAAAATGTTAACGTGGATTTATATTTTTGGAATTTAATCTAAATTCTTGAAGTCTATCATTTATGAATGTTCATAATGTTGTTTATTTTTTATTACTTTAAATTTCAAAAATGTTTCGAATAAAGTTCGATTTTTAATATTTTCTTAACCGGGAAAAATGTTTGCTAACCGGAAAATGACCGGGAATTTTTTTACTTCGATCAAAACGGTCACTTCGTCTTTTAAACTATTTGAAATAAAAATAATGAAACTCTTAATTTAAGAAGTGTTCAATTTATTAACAAAAATATAATTTTTCAATTTTTAATATTTCTAGCTCAAAATTGTTAAAAATAATTTGCAGCTCAGTTTTAATTACTTTAAATGCAAAATTGTCTTAAACAAATTTGAACACTCTATTGAAACTTTATAAACTATTTTTAATTTTAAAATAAGTTCCAAATAATATATTTATTATTAAAGGCTTTCATTCAATTTTATTCTAAAATATTCCATTGTTAAACCATACAATTTGAAATTTTTTAATTAAGAAAAAGAACAATTACTTAATGTTTAGAAATATCTGACTGTCCATTTAAAATCAGCAATTATAAATTACAATTTTATTTTTCTATTAAAAAAAAAAATTAATTTGTAAATCAAAGTGCTGAATTTTGTTGTATAAATAACAATATTGAACACCTATTATTCTTAGAAAAAATTCGAGAAAGTTGAAGAGATATATAGATATTTAAAAAAAATTAAAAATTATTTCAAATAATTTAAACGCGGTGTTTACGCGTACCGAAAAAATCCGGCTTAGATTTAGAGGTTTTTTAAGCATTTTAACAGGCTTCGAAAAAAGATTAACTATTTAAAATCAAATTAATTTAGCTTTTAAATTGAATAGGGAGTTTACAATTTTTTTTACAAATTAATAGCTGGAGCTCAATAGAGAATTGAATTTTTCCAACATAATTATTGTTCTGTATTGAAACAGGGTATTTTCGAAAAAATTTAAATTGTAATTAGAATAGGGAATTTTACAAAAAAAGTATAATTTTTACAATTATTTGATATGGATTTGAACTGGAAATTTTTTGAAAAGCATAAAAATTCCGGATTTATGCAGGGAATTAAAATTTTTTAACAAATTCTGAGCTGGAATTAGAATTTAAAATTGTTTAAAGTGCTATAATTTTGAACACTTTTAAATTCGTTGATTGATTCTTCAATTAAGAGCATTGAAAATGATAACGAGGATTTATATTTTTGGAACTGAATCTTAATCTTTGAACTCTACAGTTTATACAAGTTTTAAATTTGGAATTTGGAAATTAAATTGCATTTAATTTAAAATTGTTTTGTTGAAAAATGTTAGTAGCTTTCATTTTATACTTGAAACAACGTTTAAACTTGAATTTTCAAAGTTTAAAATTCAAGAGTTTCACTTTGAGTGCTTTTATTTGCAGTTCAGTTTTCATTATTTCGAATGGAACAATTTTTAGATTTAGTTTTCGATTTTTCAAATTTTTTTGACCGTGAAAAAGGTTTGTGAACCGAGAGTTTTTTTCTGTGATAACAATGACTTTGGTCCCTATATTTTATCCCGTAGGGACTCTGAGGACTGTACTTTTAATTTAGCTCTCAGTTCTATAATCGGTGAGAGTATAACCTAATTATTTAGGTTTTAGTTTATTAAAAAAAATTAATTTTGATGAAAAATTTATTTCTTTGGTTGAAAAATGCGCTATTAGATTGAAAACTTGTTATTTTTTTTTGAATAAAAAGAAATTTTGTACCGAAAATTTAACTGTAATTTCAACTATTCTATTTTTTTCTTGTTCCAGTTTGATCTACTTTTGATGATATTTTAAGTATTTGGTTGTTAATTTATATTTTATATTTAAAAATTATACTATTTTTACAAAAATTAATTCAATTTGGTGGAAAATTTGTCTTTTTTGTATAAAATCAATAGTGTTTAATCGTGACCTTTTCTAGTTTAAAATTTAACAATTTGGATAGAAATTTGTCTATTCTAATTGAAAACTTCTTTTTTTTTCGTTGAAAATTTACGTATTTTGTGTAAAAAAAACTAACTTTTTGGTAGAAAATCATTTTTTTTCTTTGAAAGTTAATCTTATTGTTTAAAAACTTTTCTCTGTGATTAAAAATTCAAGTATTCCAGTTAAATATTCATAATTTCACTTAAAAATTCAGCTTTTACGTTAGAAATAAATGTACTTGGTTGCAACATAAAGTCCTTTGTGGAAAATTAATTTTATTTATTGGATATTCATCATTCTGATTAAAAATTCATTTCTTTGGTTAAAAATTAGCTGTTTGATAGAAAAAATTGTATTTTCTTTCGATGAAAAGGAATTTTTTTAAAAGAAACTCAACTATTTTATTGAAAATTTGTTTCTTTTTTGGTTGAAAATAATTTTATTCCTAGATGAAAAATATTTAATAACTTCAGTCGAATATTCCATAATTTTATTTGAAAATTCATTTTTTTTTTAACATTGATTTTCTTAACTTAAAACTTAATTATTTAAGTTTTTTTTTGACAATTGATCTTTTTTAGTAATAATAATCATTTTTTCGCTGGAAAGTTGAACTATTTTAGTTGAAGATTCATTGTTTTAGTTGATAACTCATTTTTTGTTATAAAATTCAACTATCCCAGTTGAGGATTCATAATTTTAGTTGAAAATTAAACAGTTAAGATAAACATTAATTTTTTTTTTTACTGAAAATGTAACTATTGCATTTTCTGTCTCCTTTGTTTGAAAATTCAACTATTTCGTTAAAATTCCTGTATTTTGTTTAAAAATTGTACTTTTCGATTGAAATTTAATCTTTTTATTTGAAAATTATTCTTATTGTTACAAAATGCATCTTTTTGGTTAAAAAATCAGGTATTTGGATTAAATATGCATAATTTTAGTTAAAAAATTCATCTTTTTGGTTTAAAATTCAACTATTCCAGTTGAAGATTTATAATTTTATTTGAAAATTAATGTTTTTGTTTATTTGGACATTGAATTTCTTAACTTAAAACTTAATCTTCTAAGTTTTGGGTGCCAATTTATCTTTTTTAGTAAAACTTTTTTTTCGTTGAAAATTCAAAAAATGTAGTTGGAGATGCATTGTTTTAGTTAAGAACTCATTTTTGTTTGTTAAAAATTTAACTATCTCAGTTGAGGATTAATAATTTTAGTTGTATATTTGAAATATATATTTTTGGTTAAAAATTCAAGCATTTTGGTTGAATATTCCCATTTTAGTTAAAAATTAGCATGATTTACTAAAAATGTAACTATTCCATTTTCTGTTGAAAATTGATAGTTTTTTCTAGATCAGAATTTAACTATTTGGTTGAAAATTTGTTTCCTTTCATTAAAAATTGTACTATTTCATTAAAATTCATGTATTTTGTTTAAAAATTAATCTCATTCCTTAAAAATTAATCTTTTTGATGAAATATTCAAACATTTTAGTTAAATATTCGCATTTTAGTTAAAAATTCACTTGATTAACTAAAAATGTAACTATTTCATTTTCTGGTGCAAATTAATTTTTTGTAAATTTAAAATTCCACTTTTTGGTTGAAAATTGTTCTCCTTTGATTGAAAATTCAACTATTTCGTTAAAACACATGTATTTTTGTTTAAAAATGGTATTTTTCGGTAGAAATTAAAACCTTTTTTACTTTACAAATTTATCTTATTGTTTCAAAATGCATCTTTTTCGTTAAAAAATCAAGTATTTCGATTAAATATTCACAATTTTAGTTGAAAATTCATCTTTTTGGTTTAAAATTTCACTACTCCAGTTGAAGATTTATCATTTTATTTGAAAATTCATTTTTGTTTTGTTTGGACATTGATTTTCTTAACTTAAAACTTAATTATTTAAGTGTCGGTTAAAAATTGATCTCTTGTAGTAAAAATTATTATTTTTTCGGTTGAAAGTTCAACTATTTTAGTTGGAGATTAATTGTTTTAGTTGATAACTCAATTTTTTTGCTCTAAAATTCAACTATCTCAGTTGAGGATTCATAATTTTAGTTGAAAATTCATCAGTTAAGATGAAAATTAATTTTTTATTTTAATTTAAAATTTAACTATTCTATATTTTGTTGAAAATTCATTTTTTTTCAAATTAAAAGTTCAACTATTTGGGTGAAAATTGGTCTCCTTTGTTTGAAAATTCAACTATTTTGTAAAAATTCTTGTATATTGTTTAAAAATTGTATTTTCCGATGGAAATTTAATCTTTATATTTAAAAATTAATGTTATTGTTTTAAAATGCATCTTTTTGGTTTAAAGATGCAAGTTTTTCGATTAAATATTCATAATGTTAGTTGATGACTTTTTTTTTTAAATTCAACTATCCGAGTTGAAGATTTATAATTTTATTTAAAAATTAATTTTGTTTTGTTTGGGCATTGGTTTTCTTAACTTGAAACTTAATTATTTAATTTTTTTTGTCAATTGATCTTTTTTTAGTAAAAATGATTATTTGTTCGGTTGAAAGTTGAGCTATTTTAGATGAAGATTCATTGTTTTAGTTGATAACTTATTTTTTTGTTCTAAAATTCAACTATCCCGGTTGAGGATTCGTCATTTTAGTTGAAAATTTATCAGTTAAAATGAAAATTAATTTTTTTTTGAATATAAAATGTAACTATTCTATATTTTGTTAAAAATTCATTTTTTTCAAATTAAAAGTTCAACTATTTTGTTGAAAATGGTTCTCCTTTATTTGAAAACTCAAATATTTTGTTAAAATTCATATATTTTGTTTCAAAATCGTATTTTTCGATAGAAATCTAATCTTTTTATTTGAAAATTAATCTTATTGTTTCGAGATGTATCTTTTTGTTTATAAATTCAAGTATTTCGATTAATTATTCATAATTTTAGTTGACAATTCATCTTTTTGGTTCAAAATTTCACTATTCCAGTTGAAGATTTATAATTTTATTTGAAAATTCATTTTTTTGTTTATAAAGACATTGATTTTCTTAACTTAAAACTTAATTATTTAATTTTAGGTTCATAATTGATCTTTTTCAGTAAAAATTTTTTCGGTTGAAAATTCAAATAATTTAGTTGGAGATTCATTATTTTAGTTGATAACTAATTTTTTGTTTGAAAATTCAACTGTTTAGTTAAAATTCAGGTATTTTGTTTAAAAATCGTATTTTCAGATAGAAATGTAATCGGTTTATTTGAAAATTAATCTTATTGTATCCAAATGTATCTTTTTGGTTAAAAATTCAAGTATTTCGATTAACTATTCACCATTTTAGTGGAAAATTCTACATTTTGATTTAAAATTTCACTAGTCTAGTTGAAGATTTATAATTTTATTTTTGGAAATTAATTTTCCTAATTTGAACCTTAATTATTTAAGTTTTGGTTGAAAATTGATCTTTTTTAGTAAAAATTATCATTTTTTCGGTTGAAAGTTGGAGATTCATTGTTTTAGTTGATAACTCATTTTTTTCAAAATTTAACTATCCAAGTTAAGGATTTATCATTTTATTTGAAAATTCATCAGTTAAGATAAACATTAATTTTTTTTATTAAAAATATAATTATTCCATTTTCGGTTGAAAATTGATTTTTTTCAAATTAAAAATTCCACTTTTTAGTTGAAAATTTGTCTCCTTTATTTGAAAACTCAAATATTTTGTTAAAATTCATATATTTTGTTTCAAAATCGTATTTTTCGATAGAAATGTAATCTTTTGAAAATTTATCTTATTGTTTCAAGATGTATCTTTTTGGTTAAAAATTTGAGTATTTCGATTAAATATTCATCATTTTAGTTGAAAATTCTACTTTTTGCTTAAAAATTTCACTACTCCAGTTGAACATTTATAATTTTATTTCACAATTAATTTTTTTGTTTGAACATTGATTTTCTTAATTTGAACTTTAATTATTTAAGTTTTGGTTGAAAATTGATCGTTTTTAGTAAAAATTATCATTTTTTCGGTTGAAAGTTGGAGATTCATTGCTTTAGTTGATAACTCATTTTTTCCAAAATTCATCTATCCAAGTTGAGGATTTATCATTTTATTTGAAAATTCATCAGTTAAGACAAACATTAATTTTTTTAATTAAAAATATAATTATTCCATTTTCGGTTGAAAATTGATTTTTTTTTTCAAATTAAAAATTCCACTTTTTAGTTGAAAATTTGTCTCCTTTGTTTGAAAACTAAAATATTTTATTACAATTCATATATTTTGTTTCAAAATCGTATTTTTCGATAGAAATGTAATATTTTTATTTGAAAATTAATCTTATTGTTTCAAGATGTATCTTTTTGGTTAAAAATTCAAGTATTTCGATTAAATATTCATCATTTTAGTTGAAAATTCTACTTTTTGGTTTAAAATTTCACTATTCCAGTTGAAGATTTATAATTTTATTTGAAAATTCAGTTTTACAGTCTCATCATTTATGATTGAGAAAGTATTAGAATTGTTGGAAATTTGACATCACAGTTTTTCAACGGATCTCCACGTTTCGAGACCCCCTGAATTCGAAAATCAGGTTTTTACGATGGCGTCTGTCTGTCCGTCCGGCCGTCCGTAAACACGATAACTCTCGAAAAAATGAATGAATGAAATCTATCTTTGGCATACTTTTTTTAGGTCCTAAAAGAAAGGACGAGTTCGTTAACCAACCATTTTTGATAAAAATTCAAAAAGTGAGCGCATTTTGAAAATTTTTAAGACCACTTTTTTCTGAATTTGAAAATTCTATGTAGAGATATTTATATTATTAAAAAGAACAAACACTTTATCCTTATTACTTTTTTCGACAAAAAGAAAATTCTCCGAGATATAGCTTTTTGAAAATTTTTTAAATCAACCGAAAATCAAAATTTTAAACCAAAAAACGCACGATATGAAAAAAAGTCAAGAGAAGATAAACATTTCATTTAAAAAGACCCACAAGATTATCATGATAAATTTTTGGATTTTCTTCAAAAATCAAAAATTCAAATTTTAATTGCACAAAAAAATAATGAAAAATAAAAAATTCCATTTTGTAGACAAACTATGTAGGATAAGAAAAAAGACGAATTAACAAAAATTGTTATCCCAAAAAAAGATCTACAATTTCGTTAAGCATCACTTCTTGATAGGACGCGTACCTTTTGTTTTATTCGTGAAAAATAACGTTGAAAAAAATAAAATAAAATAAAAATGTGTGGAAAAACGACGAAAGTTAGGAGAAAAAAATTCAACAAAACCTGTTTACAAATGTCTGTCAAAAATCGAGCGCGCAGCGCGAGTGTCACGATGAGAATGTGTACGTCAAAGCCTACATAGCTCTGAGAAACTTAATCTTTGACTATACATAATTAAGTCGACAATTCAGAATATGAAGACGCATATAAATACTGCCGTCTAAAAGAGATCTTTTTGATAAAGTTTTTTTTTAAGAATTCCAAATGCAAAGAATAATTATCTGAGTGCGAAGCGCGAGATCGCGCTCAAACTTGCGAGCGAAGTTTTGGTTGACAATTGATCTTTTTTAGTAAAAATTATCATTTTTTCGGTTGAAAATTGGAGATTCATGGTTTTAGTTGATAACTCATTTTTTTGTTGTTCTAAAATTTAACTATTCCAGTTGAGGATTGATAATTTTAGTTGAAAATTCATCAGTCAAGATGAAAATTAATTTGTTTTTTTTTTTTTTTTACTTAACATTTTTAGTAAACCAAGTCTCATATTCGTACAGATCGAAGGCAGCTCGATCACTAGTGGTCCAAGTGTGGAGGGCGAGCAGACACCAGCTCTCGCTGAATGCAATGGTGATTCGGCGGCAGGTCAGGCGGCTTCTTTGAGTTCACTCGATGAAATAGCGCCGGGCTTGGCGAAGCGTTCACGTCGAAGACCAAATTTGGATCTGGATCGGCAGCAGAGCGAGTCGAGCAGTTGGACCGTTTGCGAGGAGGAGGACGGTGGCTCCGAGCGGGTTCGCTTTGACCATCATGTCAGTTTTATCGAGGCTGATGGAGAGAATGGAACGAGCAGTGTTCCCAGAGGTCTTGGGAGGCGCAAGCGAAACAAGGAACACGAGCAACAAGAGGAGTCGCAAAAGACTTTGCGACTACTCAACACGTAAGAGTTAAGAATGTCAAGCAAAGCACGGTTTTTCTCCATAAAAATTCAAATTGTGTCTGAATTTTGCGCCTAGAAGTTCCGATCGTACTTTAAAATAATAACCATTGGCGGAAAAAGCCTTTTCAGGGTCTTTTGAAGGAGGCTTGTGCGTTACAATTGGCCGAAAATGACGGTGAAATATAGTTTAATTCTAGTTTTGAC
>NC_046660.1:28184940-28195833 GCF_010883055.1 Belonocnema kinseyi
GAGACTCATTTGATTTTAATTTTAAATTAAATTAGCGGGCCGCGCCCCCTAGGTTTCAGGTAAATAGGTCAGTAAGTATGTATGTGTATTATCTATTTCATGAACATGTACTGTACAAAATTTGGATTTATGTTTTTGATTAAGGTAGTATAATTACTATCATTTTCAACAAGACTTTTAAAACGTGTAGGTCGATGTTTTTTTTTTTATTAGGTGAGTATATTCTTTTTTTTTTTTTATTATAAAAAGATACCGAGGGTGGCGACTTGACTGGGAAACAACCGGAAATTTAATTTAAAAAAACGGGGAATTTACTTCTGATCGTAGGAAACAAGTTCTTCATTATTTGAAGGATTTTTGATCGATTTAGAAAATTGATTTCTACTTTATCTACAATTACAGGGCAGATGAGCGAAAGTTTTTTTTTTTTACATGGGAAATTTTTTCGATAATTAAAACTGGAATTTAGAAGAAAGAAGTTTTAAAATAGGAGAGTATTTCAAGTAGTTTTTAGAGTAGAAGTAGTATTTTGAAGGGGAAATATTTCTGAATTATAATATAAAATTTTTTTTCACATTTTTCGTTGGGAATTTGCCCTTTTTTCTTTATAATTCAACTACTTGCGTTTAAAAGCTAAACTCTTTTGTTAAAAATAATTTTGTTGTTGTTGGAAAGTTAGTCATTTTACAATTGACAATTCATCTTTTTTTTTCAAATTTAACTACATTGTTTAAAATCAATTTTTCAATGAAAAATGCAACTATTCCAGTATAAAATTGAACCATTTTTCTAAAAATCCAATATTTTTGGTTAAGGATTAGATTTTTAACGGGAAATTAAACTATTCTATTTTTGATTGAAATTTGATCTTTTTTCGACGAAAATTCAAGTATTTGGTTTGAAACTTGATATTTTTTATTTAAAAATTAAACTATTTTTCGGATAATTGATGTAATTTGTAGAAAAGTTATATTTTTGTAGAAATTTAATCATATTGGTTGAAAATTCATCTTTTCGGCAGATATAAAATTCAACTATTCCACTTGAAGATTGATAATTTTAGTTTAAAATTGATTTGAAAATTGAGTTGAAAATTATCCCTGTTTTGTTCAAAATTTTATAATTTTGATGTGAAGTTTTCTTCTTAAAAATGTAACTACTTTGTTGAAAACCAATTTTTAAATAAAAAATTTAACTATTCTAGTAGAAAATTGAACTATTTTTCAGAAAATCCCATTTTTTTGTTTGTTAAGAATTAAATTTTTGACGGAAAATTCGACTATACTATTTTTGTAATTATTTTTTGGAAAATTCATATTTTTTTGTTGACAATTAATCTTATTGGCTGAAAATTGATCTTTTCGGTAGATATAAAATTCATCTTTTTTTGCAGAAAATGATTTTTTTCTTTGAAAGTTAATTTCATTGTTTAAAAATTCTTTTTTTTTTGTTGAAAATTCAAGTATTCCAGTTTAAAAAATGCATCATTTTAGTTAAAAATTTATCTTTCAGGCTAGGAATAAATTTACTTGGTTAAAGAATAAACTCTTTTGTTGAAAATTATTTGTTTTTTATTAGAGATTCATGATTTTAATTAAAAATTCATTTCTTTGGATGAAAAATGTCTATTTTATTGAACATTTCTTTCTTTTTTTGGTTGAAAATAATTTTTTTCTTAAACTGAGAATAAAAATACTATTCCATTTGAATATTCATTAAGTTTAGTTAAAAATTCATTTTTTTGTTATTTTGTGCTTATTTTTTAACCAAGTAAATTTATTTTTAGCCTGAAAGATTATTTTTTAACTAAAACGATGCATTTTTTAACTGGAATACTTGAATTTTCAACAAAAAAAAAAAAAGAATTTTTAAACAATAAAATTAACTTTCAAAGAAAAAAACTATTTTCTACAAAAAAAGTTGATTTTCTACAAATTGATCTATTTTTTATTACAAAATACGTGAATTTTTAACGAAATCAATGAATTTCCTATTAAAAAGACAAATTTATATTCAAATAGTTCAATTTCGAACAAGAAAAATTCCATTTTTGGTTGGAAAATTATCTTTTATAGTTGAAAATTCGTATTTTTTTATTGAACGTTAATGTTTTCGCTTAAAACCTAAGTATTTAGGTTTTAATTTAATTAAAAAAAAATTATTTGGTTGAAAAATACGCTAATTGCTTAAAAACTTGTTTTTTCTTTGGATTTTTACTATTCTATTTTTTGGTACAAATTTGACCTATTTTGGATGAAAATTAAAGTATTTGGTTGTTAATTTTTAGTTTTTATTTAAAAATTAGACTTTTTTATAAAAAAATAATTCAACTTCTGGAAAATTCGTCTTTTTTTTGCATAAAATTAATCGTGTGGGTTGAAAATTAATCTTTTTTAGTATTTATAAAATTCAACTATTCCAGTTGAAGGTTAATTATTTTTGTCGAAAATTGCACAGCTTGATTAAAAGTTGAACTGTTTTATTTGAGATGAAAATTGACCTTTTCCAGTTCAAAATTTAACAGTTTGCAAGTAAATTTGTCTTTTTTGATTGAAAACTTCTTTGAAAGTTAATCTTATTGTTTAACAAATTTTCTTTGGTTGAAACTTAGTTTTTTTTCTTGGACACTCATCATTTTGATTAAAAATTAATTTCTTTGGTTAAAAAATGAATTATTTGATGGAACAATTGTATTTTCTTTGGATGAAAAGGAATTTTTAAAAGAAACTCAACTATTTTATTGAAAATTTTCTTTTTTTTTTTTTGGTTGAAAATAATTTTTTCCTTAACTGAAAATATTATTGTAGTCGAATATTCCATAATCTTATTCGAAAATTCATGTTTTGTTTGACATTGATTTTCTGAACTTAAAACTTAATTATTTAAGTTTTGGTTGACAATTGATCTTTTTTTAGTAAAGATGATTTTTTCTCGTTCAAAATTCGACTGCACCAGTTGATGATTCGTCATTTTCGTTGAAAATTCATCAGTTAAGATAAACGTTAATTTTTTTTTATTAAAAATATAATTATTCCATTTTCGGTTGAAAATTGATTTTTTTCAAATTAAAAATTCCACTTTTTAGTTGAAAATTTGTCTCCTTTGTTTGAAAATTCAACTATTTTGTTTAAAAATTGTATTTTTTTTATAGAAATGTAATCTTTTTATTTGAAAATTAATCTAATTGTTTCGAGATCTATCTTTTTGTTTATAAATTCAAGTATTTCGATTAATTATTCACAATTTCAGTTGAAAATTCATCTTTTTGGTTTAAAATTTCACTATTCCAGTTGAAGATTTATTATTTTATTTGAAAATTAATTTTTTTGTTTGAAAATTAATTTTCTTAATTTGAACTTAAATATTTAAGTTTTGGTTGAAAATTGATCGTTTTTAGTAAAAATTATCATTTTTTCGGTTGAAAGTTGGAGATTCATTGTCTTAGTTGATAACTCATTTTTTAAAAATTCAACTATCCAAGTTAAGGATTTATCATTTTATTTGAAAATTCATCAGTTAAGATAAACATAAATTTTTTTATTAGAAATATAATTATTCCATTTTCGGTTGAAAATTGATTTTTTTCAAATTAAAAATTCCACTTTTTAGTTGAAAATTTGTCTCCTTTGTTTAAAAACTCAAATATTTTGTTAAAATTCATATATTTTGTTTCAAAATCGTATTTTCCGATAGAAATGTAATCTTTTTATTTGAAAATTAATCTTATTGTTTCAAGATGTATCTTTTTGGTTAAAAATTCAATTATTTCGATTAATTATTCATCATTTTAGTGGAAAATTCTACTTTTTGGTTTAAAATTTCACTATTCCAGTTGAAGATTTATTATTTTATTTGAAAATTAATTTTTTTGTTTGAAAATTAATTTTCTTAATTTGAACCTTAATTATTTAGGTTTTGGTTGACAATTGATCTTTTTTAGTAAAAATTATCATTTTTTCGGTTGAAAGTAGGAGATTCATTGTTTTAGTTGATAACTCATTTTTTTTCAAAATTTAACTATCCAAGTTAAGGATTTATCCTTTTATTTGAAAGTTCATCAGTTAAGATAAACATGTTTTTTTTTTTATTAAAAATATAATTATTCCATTTTCGGTTGAAAATTGATTTTTTTTCAAATTAAAAATTCCACTTTTTAGTTGAAAATTTGTCTCCTTTGTTTGAAAATTCAACTATTTTGTTTAAAAATTATATTTTTCGATAGAGATGTAATCGGTTTATTTGAAAATTAATCTTATTGTTTCCAAATGTATCTTTTTGGTTAAAAATTAAAGTATTTCGATTAATTATTCAAAATTTTAGTTAAAAATTAATCTTTTTGGTTTAAAATTCAAGTATTTCGATTAACTATTCATCATTTTAGCTGAAAATTCTACTTTTTTGTTGAAAACTGCTCTCCTTTAATTGAAAATTGAACTATTTCGTTAAAATTATTGTACTTTGTTTAAAAATTGTATTTTTCAATACAAAGTTAATGTTTTAATTTAAAAATTAATCTCATTGTTTAAAAATACATCTTGTTGGTTAAAAATTGAAGTATTTTGATTAAATATTCACAATTTCAGTTGAAAACTCATCTTTTTGGCTTAAAATTTCACTATTTCAGTTGAAGATTTATCATTTTATTTGAAAAATTAATTTCTGCAATTATTGCTCTGTTGTGTTAAATGATGTTAAAAATGAACGTCATGATTTCAAATAAATTTTTGAATTTTGCTGCCGATATTTCAGAAATCGAGAATATTTTAAGAAAAGACAGTACGTTTCTTTACTGATTATCTGAAGACCTAACTGAAAACATAGACGCAAATTTGAGGCGCTTTGTTTTTAAAAATTATCTTGTAAAATCGTACACTAAATATAGTGACCTAATTACAAAAAAAAAAAAAAATTCGCCGAAATTTTGTGATTTTCCCTCTTTTTTGTTGTCGTTATTGTTGAAAAAGATAGTACAATTTTTTGCACTAAATATAGTGACCTAGCCAAAAACATCGAGATCGTTTTATGGTATAAAAGAAATTGTGCAAACTGTAATTGTTGGAGGAAAGATTGAGTGTAACGCAGAGTCCTCCTTTGATATGCTCTTATAAATCTTCGGATTTTATTCTTCCATTCGTGAACGATATCAGGTGATCATTATAAAACTTGAGTGATTATAATGAGTCAATGTGATCGTTGTTAACACAGAGGAGTTGCTGCGCGCTTGCTGTAACTTTTGCAGACGAGTTTTTACGTACTGCACGAAAACAAAGACTGAGTGAGCGTCCTTGAAACGTTGCACGAAGAAGTTGTTGAAATGTAACGACAGTTTTAAGTAAGAAATAAAAAAAGTACACGTATGTGTGCATATTTGTACAGTTACGTATAAATAAATATATAAATAAATAATTAAATAAATAAATGAATGAATAAATAAAATATATTTATATACACACATGTGTGTATACAATATTTAAATGTATACTCGATAATATGTACGTGTTTGTACATTGCTTATACATTTATGCAAAATATAGAAGAGGATTGCATTTGAGAGAAATTTTTGGAAAAATTCTTTTAAAAATCTTTTTAAATGATGCAGTGGGAGAGAGATTCGGAAAAACGGTACACAAAATTCCACAAATGTTACTTGTCATTTTGAACGAGTCCTTTTAAAAATACATGTTCGAAATGTTAAATAACAGGGAGTCTATCTTACCTGGAAAAACTGGAATTGTCGGAGATTTTTTTTTATATAGTCAGGGAATTTTTTTGAAAGTGTGATTATTTAAAAAAAAATTGCAATCTTAATTTGAATCACAATGATTCTTTATTTATAAAAGTAGCTTTATACTACAGTATTTAACAATTTTGTTGAAATTTTTTTTTTTTTGGTTTGAAATTAATTTTTTTAACTGAAAATTTAAGTATTCTATTTAACTATTCATATATTTTGTAGAAAATTCGTTCTCTATTGGTATGAAATTAATCTTAAAAATTCAACTCATGTTGAAAAGTTGTCCTTTTTTTAAAATTAACTGCTTTTTATTAAAAATTGCATTTTTTTTGGTTTGAAATTAATTTTTTTGAACTGAAAATTTGAATTCTATTTTTTTTTTGTAAATTGATCGTTTTCAGTTGAAAATTCTAGTTTCTGATTTAACATTCATGTATTTTGTAGAAAATTCGTTCTCCAGCGGTATGAAATTAATCTTAAAAATTCAACTCATGTTGAAAAGTTGTCCTTTTTTTAAAATTAACTGCTTTTTATTAAAAATTGCATTTTTTTAGTTTGAAATTAATTTTTTGAACTGAAAATTTGACTATTATATTTTGTTGTAAATTGATCGTTTTGAGTTGAAAATTCTAGTTTCTGATTTAAAATTCATGTATTTTGTAGAAATTTCGTTCTCTAATGGTATGAAATTAATCTTAAAAATTCAACTCATGTTGAAAAGTTGTCCTTTTTTAAAAATTAACTGCTTTTTATTAAAAATTGCATTTTTTTAGTTTGAAATTAATTTTTTGAACTGAAAATTTGACTATTATATTTTTTTGTTGTAAATTGATCGTTTTGAGTTGAAAATTCTGGTTTCTGATTTAAAATTCATGTATTTTGTAGAAAATTCGTTCTCTAATGGTATGAAATTAATCTCAGAAATTGAACTCATGTTGAAAAGTTCTCCCTTTTTTTAATTTAACAGTTTTTTAAAATTAAAAATTGAAATTTTTTTGGTTTTAATATCAACTACTACATTTTTCCTTTTAAGTTCATCTTTTTTGGATTAGAAATTTGATTACTTCATTTGAAGTTAAACTCTTTTGTAAAAATTAATTTTTTTGGTAAAGATTTATGATTTGAATTGAAAATTCATGTTTCTGGTTTAAAATTCGTTTTTTTTTTTGGCTGGCAATTAATTTTTATAACTAAAAATTTAGCTATTTTAGTTGAAAGTGTAAACTTAAACTAGTTTGCTGAATTTATTTTTATCTAATATTTTTGTTTTAATTTTTTTAACTAAAATTTTAACTATTCAATTTTTGGTTGAAAAATGATCTATTTTAGTTGAATTTGCATGTCATTCATGGCTTTATTTGAAACTGCAACAATTTTTTTTTTTAATTTGTTATTTTAAAACTAAAAAATGTAACTTTGGGTGAAAAACTATCATTTTTATTTAAAAATTCATCTTTTTGGTTGAAAATTCAATAATATTAGATAAATATTAATAGTTTTAGTTGTAATTTCATCTTTTTTTATTAAAAATTAAATGGTTCGGATTGAAGATTCATCATTTCAGTTGAAACTTCATCACTTTATTTGAAAATGCCAGTATTTTTTTTTTTAAATTGTTACTTTAAAACTGAAAACTCTAACTTTGGATGAAAAAGTATATTTTTAGTTGAAAATTCGTCTTTTGTAGTAGAAAATAATCTTCTTTGTTGAAAATTTATCACTTTTATTTTTTCCAGTTGAATATTTGATCATTTTATTTAATAATTCAATCTTTTTTTTAACATTAAGTTTTTAACTGAAAATTTAACTATTTAATTTTTGGTTGAAAATGCTTATTTTAGTTGATACTTCACCTTTTTGGCTGAAAATTGAACTATTTTGTTGCAAATTTAAGTATTCCAATTAAATATTCATCATTTTAGCTGAAAATTATTATTTTTTAAAAGTTAAGCACTTTTGTCAAAAATTTATCTTTTTGTTTTAAAATTAATCTGTTCTAGTTGTATATTAATTTATTTTAAAATGCATCACTGGCTTAAAATTTGTTGAGGTAATGAATTTTTTAACTGAATATGTATCAATTCCATTTTTGATTGAAAACTGACATTTTTCTGTTCAAAATTAAACTATTTGGTTGAAAATTGATCTTTTTTTGTTGAAAATTTAAATATTTGTTTGAGATTTCGTATATATTTTGTTGAAATTTAATCTTTTTTTATTGAAAATGAATCTTTTTGATTGAAAATGCAAATATTTGGTTAAAAATTCATCTATCTTGTTGAAAATTCAATTATTTTCCTTAAAAATTTAGGAATTTGTAGCGGTTTAAATTGCATTTTTTTCCAGGATTTGAGTAGACACCCTATTATGCGATTTTTATATAACTCATTTTCTAGGCGTTTTTTTTCGATTCAGAGATTCCAAATATTGAATTAAAAATTCCAAATAGCTGATCCAACATGGCGAAATTTTTTTTTTTAATTTGTTTTATATGTTGTCACAGATTTGAAATCTTGTGTAATAAAATAAAAATAACAGACCCAAAATGGCAAGGAATATTCTTATTGAACATGTTTTCTGAGATTTTTATCAGTAAAAGGTTCCAAATATTGTACAGGAATTTTAAAATTAGAATAAAAAAATTATGTTATTTGAGAAAAAATTATTCCTAAATGTTTTTTTAAATCACAAATTTTAATTATCGCGTTCAAAATTAAAAATGGGGAATAGGTCTTTTCAAAATTATACGATTTGTATAAATCCAAAATGGAAATCAGTATTTTAAAACTTATTCTATTTAATTAAAAATCATTTCTAAATGGTTTTTTCCATCACAATTTCCAAATGTTGCATTCAAAATTGAAAATGGTGAAGCTAAATAAAAAAAATCCAGTTTGTATAAAAATTCATTTTCTAGGGGGTTTTCGAGTTGCAAATTCCAAATATTGGATAAAAACTTGAAATTCAAAATGACCGATCAGACTTTTTGAGTAGCAAATCCCAAATCTATATTAAAAATTTTTCCCATTAAAAAGTGAAAACTAAAATTGCCGAAAGAAAAGTTTTAAAAGTTATCCGATTTTTATAAAGCTTATTTTTTATGGCTTCTATGACGGATTAAAAAGGGGTCGAAGAGAATTTAAAAAAATTGGGACAGTATTTGGAATCTACGATTCAAATAGACCCTTAAAAGTTTGGAATTTTATATTTTTGATACAATATTTGGAATTTGTGAGCCTTTTTAATTTTAGCTGCAATATTGGATACGATTTTTCGACTTTTTCGCAGTTTTTCCGGTTTCTCTCCCACTGTGTAATGATTGAAGAATGCTTGAAACTGTGAAGAAAAAATATTTAAATTAACGCTTGCGTGAGATCATTTACTAATTATGAATCGATTTTTGGACATCGATCTTTTTTTTAACCTTTAAGTCTTGATGAATTTGTGAAGATAACAGAATGATTTTTTTTTTCATCGTAGATTATTATTTCTTTTATCAGCTTCATGCGATGTTTTTCCACGAATTAGATAAACTTTGATAACTGTCTACAAAGCTGTAAAAAAAAAAAACATTTTACTGTGCACTGCAACGAATATTAAAACATCATTCGGTGGGTCCAAAAAAAGCGGTGTTTTTTTGCAAATGGCACACCCTAAAAAGTCTTTGTTTTGACATCAAAATGATCCCTCCAATTTTGGCAGAATTGACAAAAGAAAGTATTTTCGTAAGAAAAGTACAATTTATGCCAATTGATATACAAAAATCGACTTTTTTTTGTTTTACGCAATTTTTAAATTAAAATAGTATAAAATAAATATTGAAACAAAATTTTTGTTGTTTCATAGTGTCTATTATATGAATTAATAGAAAAAGTATGCAATGATAACATTTTTGATAATTGTTGAAAATTGATATCTTAACTTGAGAATTAATAAATAATATTTTTGTGCAATAAATAGACAATCTGTTGCATTTTTTGTTAGGAATGCCAATTTTAAACTAAAAACAGTAACATAACGTAACATAAAATTGTTTCATTATTACTATTATATTATTTTTAGAAAAAAATGTTCTCCCATTATTTAAAATGTTTATTCGCTGTTTTTTTGAGTTTACAACAGTTAAATTTTAAATTGTTGAAAAATGAAAGTTGAATTTGCAGCTTTAAAAATGATGTTTTCTTCTATTTTTAGTTGCTGAATAATCCAAAATTGTGAAAACATCCTAATTCATGTTCAAATTATAATAATTTTTGTTTAAAAATAAAAATTTTTGGTTAAAAACGCGAATGTAACTTACATTTTTTTAAATATTATGATTCTTCTTTGAAATCTAATAATTTTTTAACAAAAATATAAGTTTCTAACGAAAAAAGAAAAAATAACGTCCGTAATTATTTAAGCTCGTAGAATTTATTATTTAAAAAAAATCTTTGGATATAATTCTAATGATTTTTTTGAAAAAAAAATTAAAAATCAATAATTACATACAATAACGCTGACACAATGTAAGAATCAATTGTTCCAAATTCGAAATCGTCTTTGAAATTTAATTATTTCTTACTAAAATATCCGTTTTCATGTGAAAATCAACATAACCTTAAATAGTTCAAAAAAATTATTTTCTTTCTGAAAAAATTAATTTTTTGGTTGAAATCTAATGATTTTTACCAAAAATACCGATTTCTCGTGAAAAACGCTAACATTGCCTGAAATTGGTGGAAAGTTGTGAATCTTCTTTGAAATATAATGTTTTTAAATTAAAAATACAAATTTTTGACGAAAAAGACAAAATTGTTAGAAGATTCTAAACCATGTTTAAATTATGATAATTTTTGTTTGAAACTGTTCAATCTTTGATGCAAAACATCAACTTAACCTAAAATATTTTTCGCATTCTGATAATTTTTGATTAAAATGACCAATTTTATTTGAGAAACATTCACATAACCGGAAAATGTTCAAAAATTGTGAAGATTCTTTGAAAATCTATATTGAAAACCGCTAGCTGGACCTAAATTGTACAAAAAAATTGTAATTTTTTTGAAATATAATAATTTTTTTTCTAAAAATGCCGTCTTCTAGTGAAAATGGGCAACATAACCTAAAATTGTTAAAAATTATAAGTCTAAAATCCTTGAAAATTAATTATTTTTAAA
>NC_046660.1:28195933-28202425 GCF_010883055.1 Belonocnema kinseyi
CTCTTAAATTTATATTGAAACTCGCTTACTCATCCTACAATGTTTCGAAAAAATTGAATATTTTGTTGTTAAAAATAAAATACAAATTTTCAAAAAAAAAAAGAATAACATAATCCAAAATTTTTAATTCCAATTTTCGATGAAAAACGCCAACGTAACCTAAAACTGTGAAACAAAATTATGAATCTTTGAAGTCTAATAATTTTTTTTTCAAAATACTAACAATATAAAATTGTTTAAAAATTGTAAAGATTCTTTGATATCTAGATTGAAAACCGTTAGCTGGACCTAAATTGTAATTTTTTTGAAATCTAATTATTTTTTTCCTAAAAATGTCGTCTTCTAGTGAAAATGGACGACATAACCTAAAATTGTTAAAAATTATAAGTCTAAAATCCTTGAAAATTAATTATTTTTTAAAAAAAGTTCAATTTTCGACGGATAACGCAAAGAAAATGCAAAATTGTTCAAAGATTCTAAATTTTTTCAATTTATAAAGATTTTTGTTTAAAAATAACAATTTTCAATGCAAAACGTCAACGTAACCTAAAATTCTTAAAAAATTATAAAACTTCAAAATCTAATAATTTTTGTCTAAAAATATTAATTTCCGGCAAAAAGCACGAATAAAACCAAAGAACTTAAATAGTTGAAAAATTTCTTATCTTTGAAATCTAATAATTTATTAATTAAATTATCCATTTCCAACCTAAAGCGCTAAGATAATCAAAAATAGTTGAAAATCGGGAATTTTGATGATTTTTATTTGAAAATTTTTGAAAATCTAACAACCATAAATTTAGAAATTTCAAGTCCTCGAAACTTTATGATTTTAGATTAAAATTCTTGTTTGAAAATTTGAAAGTTTAGAGCAGGAGAAATAAAAAGCACAAATGTTTCTCAATCCGCATAAGATTTTCTAGGATTTTTTTTTCAACGAAAGGAATTATTTTTCCAAAAACCGGCTCGAAGGACCCCTAAGTATTTTTTTTCTTTGAAATTCTGCCAAAAAATATTTGAGGGGAAAAAATGGGAACTTTTTTTGGACCAGCCTGTCCTGAATCTTTGGTATGTCAACGAATGCATAACTTTTACAATGTGCGAGAAAGTAATCTTGTTAAGGATAATAAATAACGTTTATAATAGAGCTTCAAAAAAGCAGGTGTAATTAGTGTATTATACGATTTTAATTGATTTTAATATGAGCTAATAGTACACTCGTTTAGTACTTTGATGGTCTCCGTTTTTTAAAATGCAGAGGCTGTGAATTCCGACCACCAAGTTTGAAATATAAATGAATTTTCTTTATATATTGTAAGATATTTGAAATTAATTCAGTGTAATTATACCAATGCAAGCTCTATAATATTTAAAAACAAAAAACATTTCTATAATTAACATACCGATATATACATAGAAATATTTATCTAAGAGACGGTATTAGGCCACAAGAATTGTGGTTGACAAATAGTTTTTATTACAAGATAAAAATCTTCCTTTATCATCTATACTTTATTCATTGTTCCGACAAGAGACAGACCACTTTTTTCCAGCAGGTTTTCTGGAATTTAATCAAGTTTTCTCATTTTCTTTCATTCTATTTGAATTTCTCATTTCGATTATGAGTTGAAAAACACAGTTTGTGAATTTTGTACATCTTCTTTGAAAAAAAAAAAAACAAAAAAAAGAAGAGGAGGAAAAAAAAATGTAATCAGAAGGCGAAACAATGGAACTTTTTTCATGTACTTCTTTGCTCAAGTCTCTGCAAGTTTTTTGCTATAAGAATGTGGAGTCAAAAGTTGGAGAAGTTACTTTCAGATTTTTGAAAGATTGTTCTATGTACTCGCAGTCAGTTGAAACTTTTTGTCGGAAAAGTAATGGTTTTTTTTAAAAATTGTTTATTTGCGTAGAATAAAAAAAATGGAAAATCTGATGTATATATTTGATAGTTTATTTTTTCAACGATAAAAAATTTTTAACTGACTGTGAAAACTGAAGTAACTAAAGTGATGCGGTCTGCCTAAACTGCTTACAAAGAGGTAATCAGAGTTGGGATTTTTTAAAAAATTTGATTAATTCCTTACTGAGAGTCCTTTGAGTGACTGTTAATTTAAAAAAATAAAAAATTTCGATGGCAACCCGTTTTCGAAAAAAAGGAATTTAAGGAGGTGAAATGGTTATTAAATAAATTATTTAATTAACTTATGATTAATTAATTAAAATTGCAAGTTTCACATATTCAAAAAAGAATTTTCAAAGTTTGAAAAAAATTGATTTTCTACGAGAGAGATGAATTTTCGATGCAAGAGTTCATTTTTCACAAAATAGTTGAATTTTCTACTTAAATTCTTCAATTTTCACACAAAAAGATTTATTTTCTACGAAGAAAGTTGAATTTTAAACCAAAAAGATATGTTTGAATGAAGTAATACAATTTTTAAATACAAAATATGAGATTTGTACAAATGACATAAATTTTGAGACCAAAAAGACGTACTTTCAAAATATGAAGTTTTGAAAATTAAATTTTCAGCTGGGAAAGATTTCTTAATCATGAAATAAAATGAAAAAAAAAGAATTATCTGAAAAATTTGAACTTTCAGCATAAAATTCATTTTTAATAAAATAGTTAAATTTTCAACAAAACAAAAAAATGATACAATTTTGAAAAAAATATATAATTTGTACAAAAGGAAATCAATTTTCAGGCCAAAAAGACGTCTTTTCGATTGATGAAAAGTGACGAAAATTGAATTTTCAACTAAAGAGGTGAATTTTCAGCTGAGAAAAATTTTTCACTCATGGAAAAACTTTCAAAAATTGAGTTATCTTCAAAACAGTTAAATTTTCAACAAAAAAATTTAAATTTTCAACCAAATTGTTAAATTTTTAAACCGAAAAGTTGAATTTTCTACAAAAAAAGTTGAGTTTTCAATAAAAAAAGTTCATTTTAAATAAATTATGGTTGAATTTTTAACCAAATTGTCAAATTTCGTAAGAAACTGTTGAAATTTCAATAAAATAATATTATTTTGAAAGAAGAAAGATGAAAAGTGACGAACATTGAATTTTTAACTAAAGAGGTGAATTTTTAGCGAAGAAAATTTTGTACTTTTAAACAAAAATTTGAAAGAAAAAACGAATTATCTCCAAAACAGTTGAATTTTCAAATAAAAAGTTTGATTTTGAATCAAATTGTTGAATTTTCTACCCAATTGCTCAATTTTTAAAAGAAGAAATCTTGAATTTTCAACAAAAAGGTTGAGTTTTCAATAAAAAAAAGGCAAACTTCAACGAAACCGTTAAGTTTTTAACGAAATTATTTAATTTTTTCACCAAACTATTGAAATTTCAACAAAGTAATATCATTTGTCAACAAAAATGATGAAATTTGTGCAGATATAAATTTTCAAATTAAAAGACGAATTTTTATAAGATGGAAATAGACGAAAATGGAATTTTCAGCCAAGAAAAATGTTTCAGTCGAGAAAAAAAAATTGCAAAGAAAAAACGAACTATCTTCAAAACAGTTGAATTTTTAATAAAAAAGGTAATTTTCAACCAAGCCGTTGAATTTTGAACCAAATATTTTTATTTTATACAAAACTTTTTAAACTTCAATAAAGTAATATAATGTTTAAACATAAACGATGAAATTTGTACAAAAAGACATTCATTTTCATATAAAAAGACAAATTTTTAAAAGATAAATAGTGATGAAAATTGAATTTTTAACGAAAGAAGTGAATTTTCATCCAAGAAAAATCTTTAACTCAAGAAAAAAAATTTCAAAGAACACACGAATTTTCTTTCACAGATGAATTTTCATTTAAAAAGTTCATTTTTAAGCAAACAGTTTAATTTTCTACAAAAGTTGCAATTTCAACTCGAAAATACGGATTTTCAACCAAAACGTAGAATTTTCAACCAATAGTTCAATTTTTTTTACCAAACTATGAAAATTCAACCTAATAATCAAATTTTGTACCCAAAGAAGATAAAATTTCTACAAAAAACACTTAACGAATTTTCAACGGTTTTTCTTCAAAACAGTGGAATTTTCAACAAAAAAGTTAATTTTTTATTAAATAGTTGAATTTGCTACCAGATTGTTAATTTTTCAAGCCAATAAGAGGAATTTTCTACAAAAAATTGATTTTTTAACATATGAAAATTTCTATGTTCTAGAATTTTTAACTATTAAAAGTCACTTTTTTGTTGCGATTTAAAAATTTTGTTGAAAATTCGTATTTTCGATTTGTAAATTGATACTATGGTAGAAATTTTATTTGTTTATTTGTTACAAATTTAATTTTTTGGTTGAAAATTTAATTATATTGTTAATAATTTAATAATTTTGTGAAACAGTCAGCATTTTCGTTAAAAAATTCAACTATTGTGTTGGATACTAACACAATTTTTGTTAAAAAGTTAAAAATTTTTGTTAAAAAGTCAACTGTTTTGTAAAAAAAATTCAATATCTTGCTTGAAATTTTAGCAGTTTTTTTTAAACTAACTATTTGGTTTAAAATTCAACAATTTGTTCAAAAATGAATATTTTTTGTTGAAAATTCAACTGTTTTCTGAAAAATGAATCTTTTTGTCTTAGTACTTTGATTCAGAATTCAACTTTTTTGTTGAAAATTCAACTGAATCATGGAAAATTCATCTTATGGTTTAAAAATAACTTTTTTGTTGAAAATTTATTACTTTGAATTGCAAATTTAATTGTTTTGTAGAAAATACGATTCTTTTTTTATTAAAAATGCAACTGTTTGTTTATTACCTCAATTTTCAACAGCTGTAAATTCATTTATCAATTTTCTTGAATTTTCAACGGTTTTAAATATACGGAAAAGGCGAATTTGGTATTAAAAATAAGTGTTGAAAATGTTACATTTGCATAATTTCACATAAGAATGTGATAAATATTTTAATCTATTAAAAAAAAAATTATTTAAAAAAAAAGTAGATTTTTTTGAAAACCGGCTGCCATTGGAAATTTGTTGGGTAAATTAATTTTCATTCAATGAACTGTAAGTAGGAAATTTATCAGATTTAGACAAAAATTCCAAATTTGTTAATCTTGATATGACTGTTCTTGCCTGTGCTCATGGTTTTGTTAGTGTAATGAAAAGTCATTGATAAATTAAAAGACAGAATAGAAAACTTTAAATAAAGTTCAACATAACGATTTGAAATAAAACTTATATTGTTCAAATTTGAGAGCTAGAATACAAATTTTTGATTTATTTATAAAAAAGAAGTAAAAATCAACATTTTTGTTTTAAATTTATCAAGAGATTTAATTTCTTATCTCGAAATGTGAGCTTTAAAAATGTTAAATTTTTTAGAGTTGTCTCTATTTTCCAAAATAGAGTGAGATATTTTTGTAGACTTTGTTTATTATTAAATGATCGACTTGAAAGATATTAACAAAACCATTATCATCGAATTAAAAAAAAAAAAAAACTGCCGTGTTCTCTTGTAGAAAATTAATAAATGATGTAATGTAAATAGAGCGTATATAAACTTAAAATAGAGGCGTATGAAAAAATGTCTGCAGATGAGTATATGCTACTAATCTTATGTGGAAATAAAAATTTGTTAGAATAAACTTTCTAAATTAAAAATTATTTGATTTGTTGTGCCTCTAAAAATAACTTTTACGTCAACACTAGATAATAGAAAATATTTTTCAATGATTTATTATTAGTATTAAGATTAATTTTCAACAAAAAAGATCATTTTCAAAAAATAATTCAATTTTTTATTATAAAAAATGATTTTTAATTTAGCAGTTGCATTTAGAAACTAATAGTTGAATGAATTTTCAACTTAAACGTCCATTTGGAATGAAATAGTTGAATTTTTAACTTGAAAATATAAATTTTCAAGAAAAGAGTGAAATTTATAATAAAAACAATGAATTCTTTACAAATTATAGCTGAATTTTCAACAAAATAGTTGAATTTTCAACCTAAAAATATGAATTTTCAGCAAAATAATTACATTTTCAATCATAGTAATGAATTATTTACTAATAATAGTATAATCTTAAACAAAAAGATGACTTTTTAACATTTTAAATTAATTTTCAATCTTAAAATATGAAGTTTCTACAAAAAATAAATTGTTTACCAAGAATAGTTTAATTTTAAACAAAAATATGCTTTTTTAACGAAACAAATTAATTAAAAAAAAAAAAACGATTAAATTTTCAATCAAAAAAATTAACTTTAACTTGAAAATTATTTAATTTTCAACCACACAAATTAATTTTTTATAAAGAATACTTTATTTTTCAACAAAAAACGACTTCAGCAAAATATTTAAAATTATAATAAAAACAATGAATTATTTACAAACAGTACTTTATATCTTTCACCGAAAAGATGAGTTTTCAACAAAATAGTTCAATTTTCAATTAAAAAAATGGATTATTTACAAATAATAGTTTTAACTTGATAATGAAATATTCTGAATTTTCAA
>NC_046660.1:28202525-28206637 GCF_010883055.1 Belonocnema kinseyi
TTTCTTGAAAATTTTATAATTTTCAAATTGAAAATTAATTTGTTTTATTAAAAAGTCGTCTTTTTGTTTAATATTAAACTATTCTTTGTACAAGATTTATTTTTTACGTTTAAAAATTCATTTTTTTGTTGAAGTCATTTTTTGTTGAAAGATAAACTATTCTTTATAAAGCATTAATTTTTATGGTTGAAAATTTTATCATTTTCTTGAAACTTAACATTTTCAAGTTAAAAATAAATTTTTTTTTCAATTCATCTTTTTGTTTAATATTAAACTATTATTTGTAAAGAATTACTTTTTTTGGTTGAAAATTAAACTATTCTTGGTAAAGAATTAATTTTTTTATTGAAAATTTAACTATTTCGTTGAAAATTCATATTTTTCAGGTTGAGAATTCAACTATATTGTTGAAAAGTCATCTTTTTGTCGAAAGATAAACTATTCTTTGTAAATAATTCATTGTTTTTATTATATATTTAACTTTTTTTTTTTAAATTTTATATTTTCAAGTTGAAAATTCAACTGTTTCATTTAAAGTTAAACTATTCTTTGAAAAGAATCAATTTTTTATTGAAAATTTCATTATTCTGTTGAAAATTCAACTATTTTGTTTAAAAGCTTAATTATTCTTTTTAAAGAATTCATTTTTCTTATTATAAATTTAATTATTTTGCTGAAAAGTCATTTTTTGTTCAAATTTAAACTATTCTTTGTAATGAATTTATTTTTTATTGTAAATCTAATAAGTTTCTTGAAAATTATTTGGTTTTATTAAAAAGTCGTCTTTTTGTTTAATATTAAACTATTCTTTGTACAGAATTTATTTTTTTGATTGAAAAGTCACCTTTTTGTTGAAACATAAACTATTCTTTGTAAAGAATTCACTGTTTTTATTACAAACTTAACTATTTTGTTAAAGTCATTTTTTGTTGAAAGTTCAACTGTGCTTTATAATGAATTAGTTTTTATGGTAGAAAATTTAATCATTTTCTTGAAAATTCACATTTACAAGTTGAAATTTAATTTTCGTTTCTAATTCATATTTGTGTTTAACCACTTCGTTGGCAGAGAGAATTCGACAAAAAGTGCCAAAAATGTCAGGAATATTTTTTATCTTGAAAATTTGTATCTTGGGGTCGCTGAATCCGAATCTAAAGTCAAAATTAAGAAATTCAAAATGGCATATCCAATATGGCGAACAAAAATACAAAAAAACGGCTTGATTTAGATAAATCTTGGTACTTTTACCGGTTTTGGGGGTCGCTGAACCCGAAACTGAAGTCAAAATTCGAATATTTTAAATGGCGGATCCAATATGGTGGACGAAAATACAAAAAGGCTCGATTTGGATGAATCTTGGCACTTACGGGCTTTTGAGGTCGCTGAATCCGAATCTAATGTCAAAATTTTTAAATTGCTGACGAAAATAAAAAAAAACGGCTAAGTAAATTCTACGAAGCCAACAGTAGGATCTACTTTGTATAGTTTAGTCTGGCCATTTTGAATTTTTCAATTTTTAAGTACCAAGATTTATCCAAATCAAGCCGTTTTTTGTATTTTCGGCCGCCATTTAAAATGTTCAAATGCTGACTTCAGATTCGGATTCAGCGATCCCAAAAACCCGTAAGTACCGAGATTTATCTAAATTGGTCCGTTTTTGTCTTTTCGCCCACCATTTTGAATTTTCAAATGTAGACTTCAAATTCTGATTAAGCGACCCCAAAAAACCGTAAGTATCTAGATTTATTCAAATTGAGCCTTTTTTGTATTTTCGTCCGCCATATTGGATCCGCTATTTTTTTTATTTTCACTTCATAATCGGATTCAGCGACCCCAAAAACCCCCGAGCAAGACTTGAATGCAAAATCGGAGCAAGTTGTTTAATATTAAACGATTCTTTGTATAAAATTTCTTTCTTTTTAAACTCATCTTTTTGTTGAAAGATAAAATATTCTCTAAAAAGAATTAATTTTCATGGTTGAAAATTTACTAATTTTTTTGAAAATTCACATTTTCGAGCTGAAAATTATTATTTCTTTGTTTGATTCATCTTTTTATTTAAGATTAAACTATTCTTGGCAAAGAATTTATTTTTTTAAATGAAAATTTAATCATTTTCTTGTAAATTAATTTTTTTCGTTAAAGAGGCATCTTTTTGTTTAAAATTAAACTTTTATTGGTAAACAATGTTTTTATTGAAAATTTAAGTATTTCTTAGAAAATTGACATTTTTTAGGTTGAAAATTCAAACATATTGTTAAAAATTCAACTATTTTGTTTAAAAATCTAATTATTCTTTTCAAACAATTCATTTATTGATTATAAATTTAATTATTTTGCTGAAAAGTCATTTTTTGTTCAAATTTAAGCTATTGTTTGTAATGAATTTATTTTTTATTGGAAATCTAATAATTTTCAAACTGAAAATTAACTTGTTTTATTAAAAAGTCGTCTTTTTGTTTAATTACTATTCTTTGTGTAGAATTTTTTTATTGAAAACTCATCTTTTTGTTGAAAGATGAACTATTCTCTATAAAGAATTAATCTTCATGTTTGAAAATTTTATAATTTTATTGAAAATTAAATTTTTTTGTTTGATTCATCTTTTTATTT
This sequence comes from Belonocnema kinseyi, assembly GCF_010883055.1. Classification (NCBI taxonomy): domain Eukaryota; kingdom Metazoa; phylum Arthropoda; class Insecta; order Hymenoptera; family Cynipidae; genus Belonocnema; species Belonocnema kinseyi. Next base: position 28,205,139 of record NC_046660.1, read on the forward strand.
AAGATTAAACTATTCTTGGCAAAGAATTAATTTTTTTAAATGAAAATTTAATAATTTTCTTGAAAATTAATTTGTTTTGTTAACGAGGCATCTTCTTGTTTAAAATTAAACTATTCTTGATAAACAATTAATTTTTGTTGTTGAAAATTCAAATATTTCGTGGAAAGTTCATATTTTTTAGGTTAAAATTCAACGATTTTGTTGAAAAGACATCTTTTTGTTGAAGGTGAAACTGTTCTTTGTAACGAATACATTGTTTTTATTATAGATTTAACTATTTTGTTAGAATTTTATATTTTCAAGTTGAAAATTCAACTATTTCATTAAAAGTTAAACTATTTTTTCAAATAATTAATTTTTTATTATAAATTTAATTATTTCGCTAAGAAGTCATTTTTTGTTCAAATTTAAACTATTCTTTGTAATGAATTCATTTTTATTGAAAATCTAATCATTTTCTGGAAAATGTTATAATCTTCAAATTGAAAATTAATTTGATTTATTAAAATGTCGTCTTTTTGTTTAATATTAAACTATTCTTTGTAATAAATTCATTTTTTTTTTTTGTTAAAAATTTAATAATTTTCTTGAAACTTCATATTTTCAGGTTGAAATTTAATTTGTTTAGTTAAAAATTCATCTCTTTGTTTAATGTTCAATTTTTCTTCTTACAGAATTACTATTTTGGTTGAAAATGTAATTATTTTGCTGAAAATTTATCTTTTTGTTAAAAGAAATTAATTTATTTGGTTAAAAAGGCATCTTTTTGTTGAAAATTAAACTATTCTTGGTAAACAATTCATTTTTTTATTAAAAATTTAACTGTTTCGTAGAAAATTGATATTTTTCAGGTTGAAAATTCAACCATATTGTTGAAAAGTCATCTTTTTCTTAAAAGTTAAACTATTCTTTGTAAAAAAATCATTTTTTTATTGAAAATTTAACTATTTTGTTAAAAGACAAACTATTGTTTGTAAATAATTTACTGTTTTTATTATAAGCTTAACTATTTCCTTCAAGACTTTTTTTGTTTAAAGATAAACTATTCTTTGTGAAGAAATAATTTTTATACTTGAAAATTTAATAATTTTCTTGAAAATTTACGTTTTCAAGCTGAAATTTTTTTTAATTCATCTTTTTGTTTACTATTAAACTATTCTTGATGAAGAATTAATTTTTTTGATTGAATATTTAATCAATTTCTTGAAAATTAATTAATTTTGTTAAAAAGGCATCTTTTTGTTTAAAATTAAACTATTTTTTGTAAATAATTCATTGTTTTTATTACAAATTTAACTATTTTCTTCAAATTTTATATTTTCAAGTTGAAAATTCAACTATTTCATTTAAAGTTAAACTATTTTTTGTAAAGAATTTATTTTTTTTATTGAAAATGTAACTATTTTGTTGAAAACTCATCTTTTTTTTGAAAGATAAATTATTCTTTGTAAATAATTCAGTGTTTTTATTATAAACTTAACTATTTCGTTAAAGTAGTT
>NC_046660.1:28206737-28220732 GCF_010883055.1 Belonocnema kinseyi
TTTTCAACCTGAAAAATAGGAATTTTCTGCGAAATATTTAAATTTTCAATAAAAAAATTAATTCTTTACCAAGAATAGTTTAATTTTAAGCAAAAAGATTTCCTTTTAAGGGCATGTGACACAGCTAAATACCTATATTACCGACGACAGTTTTTCAGTTCACTGAATGTTTTTTTGAAATATTTTTTTTTACATCTTTTATTATTAAACTTTGTACTTTAACGTAGTTTTCTTTCGGTTCTTGCATTTCTCAAAGTTTGAGACCGATATTTCATGTATAAAAAAAGTTCGAACGTTCAAACAATTTTGAGGTTCAGAAAAAAGATGAAATAATTTTCAGTGAAGTTCCTACCAAAATGCAGTACCTAAACGTACTTTATTGTACTCTAATACATTTCCCAAAGTTTCAGCTCGATATTTTATTTACAAAAAAAATTCTTAAGTTCAAAAGAACATTCAGTGAACTGAAAAACTGTGATCGGTAATATAGGTATTTAGCTGTGTCACATGCCCTTAAAGAAACAAATTAATTTTGAAGAAAATTATTATATTTTCAACCAAAATTAAACAAAAATTAATTTTTAACTTGAAAATGTGAATTTTCAATAAAATTATTAAATGTTCAACCATAACAATTAATTCATTATAAATAATAGTTTATCTTTAAAAAAATGACTTCAACAAAATAGTTAATAATAGTTAATAATAAATAATAGTTAACAATTATAAAATTTCAATAAAATAGTTAAATTTTCAATAAAAAAATGAATTGTTTACAAAGAATAGTTTAACTTTAAAAAAAAAGATGACTTTTTAAAAATATGGTTGAATTTTCAGTAAAAAAATTAATTATTTACCAACAATAGTTTAATTTTAAACAAAAAGATGATTTTTTAACAAACAAAAAATAATTTTCAATAAAAAAACTAATTCTCTACAAAGAATAGTTTAATATCAAACAAAAAGATAAATTTAAAAACAATTTATTTTCAACTTGAAGATGTGAATTTTTAATAAAATTTTCAACCATAACAATTAATTCATTATAAATAATAGTTTATTTTTAAAAAAATGACTTCAACAAAATAGTTAAATTTATAATAAAAACAATGAATTATTTACAAAGAATAATTTAACTTTAAATGAAATAGTTGAATTTTTGACCTAAAAATATAAATTTTTAGCGAAGTAATTAAATTTTTAAACAAAATAGTAATTCTTTAAAAAGAATAATTTAACCTCAAACAAAAAGATGACTTTTTAACCAAAAAAATTAGTTTTCTACCTGAAAATATGAAGTTTCAAGAAAAGTATTAAATTTTTAAGAACAAAAAAATGAATTCAATATAAAAAATAGTTTTAATTGTAACAAAAATGGACTTTTCAACAAAACAAATGAATTTTCAGCAAAATAATTAAATTTTTAATCATAATAATGAATTCTTTACTTAGAATAGTTAAATTTTTAACATAAATATGACTTTTTAACAAAATAGTTGAATTTTCTACGAAATAGTTAAATTTTCAATAAAGAAATGAATTATTTACAAGGACGACTTAACTTTTTAACAAAAAAATTACTTTTTACGAAAATTATTATATTTGCAACCAAAAAAATTAATTTTTTACCAAGAACAGTTGAACTTTAAATAAAAAAGATGAATTTGAAAAAAATAGGTGATTTTCAACATAAGAATTAAATTTTAAACCAAATATAAGCAACTTATTTAAAAAAAAATTCTCTTACCTGTCATCAGATTTTCATAATTGAAATCAGAAATTCTAAATTTTTCAATTTTGAAAACATTATAAAATTTCGAGAAAGGGGAAATAAATTTTTCAGTTATTATTTTTTTTTATAAAAATAACATATTTCATTAAATTTATTTACTAAAATAATTATAAGGGTCTACTTAAAAATATAGGAGATTTTTTAATCAGTTCATCAACTTTTGTTTTAAATAATTCACTTTGGATTGATTCGTTAAGTTGACAAAGTGGATTTTTGACAACATATTCCACGTAAACCTGAAATTAAGTGCAAATCTGAAGTTGAATCAAATTTTAATTTAGAGTACGATTATTTTAATCATACCTAAATTTTTATGGACATACCTGGCTGTACAATTGTTGTAATAATTCTCGAACATTTTGAGCAGCAGTGTCCGTGTTGAGAACAAATTTTAATCCAGAAGGAGTTTCAAAATAATTCAGATTGTATTTGCTAGTCTTGTAGTAAAGAAATCCTTCCTTTGGATCTAAAGGAGATATTTTGCTGACAAAAGACTTTATAGAAAATAGCATTCCGTACATCAGTTTCGCCTCCTAATTCAAAATTTGCAACAAGAATACTTATTTAATATTAAAAATAGATATCGGAGATTCTTATTTTTTCAGGTTAGGAGGTTAGGATTTTCGAAATATGTTTGAAAAGGATAAATAGTTGTAAAAACTATCACCTCCTCTTTTGTGATTCCTGATTTATTTAATCGATTCCATTCCGTATAGTACAATAATACGCCAGTTCGAGAAAAAATATATAAATTGTGAACTGTCATTTTCTTGGAGCAAACACACACAAAATCTTAATCCATAGACTAGTTACTAATGACAGAAATCTATGTTATCACCAGTCGCTCACTAGGCGGCGCTTGTGAAGTTATATATGAGCCCGCGAAATTAAAACCACGAAGTAGTATAAGGTAACCTTGCAACATATAATGTTTTTTTAACGGAATAAAATAGCATTTCATATCAAATTTAAGATTTTCAAATGTAATAATTTATCACAAACGAAAAAATGTCTTTTCTACTAGAAAAGATGACTTTTTTTACAAAATACTTGAATTTTTAACAAAATAACAGAATCTTTAACATAATAGATGAATATTCAACCTAAAAAGATAAATTAACAACGAAAATGTGTCATAATTTATATTTTAATCAAAAAAGAAGGAAATTTATGCAACAAAAGAGAAAAATTTTGAATAAAAAATCACGAGTTTCCAACAAATAATTAATTTTCTACGAAACTGATGCATGTTTACCCAACAAAAATGAAATTTCGAACTAAAAGATTATTTTTTTTTACCAAAAAAGAATAATTTTTAGCTAAGAAAGATCAACCTTACAAAAATGTAAATAATACTATTTCTGTCAAAAAATGAACAAAAAATTAAAAAAATTAAGCAAAAAAATTGATTTCTTAACAGAGTGATTCAACCAAATCTTTGAAACAAATTAATGGAATATTCAAGGTAAGAAGAATGATTTTTAACCAAAAAGTTGTGTTTTCATTACAAAAAGAAAATTAAATTTCTTCTAAAACAGATGAAGTTTTAAATGAAAAAGATCAGCATTTGAACATTTTAAATGGCGGCCGAAAATACCAAAAACGGCTTGATTTGAATAAATCTTGGTACTTAAAAATTGGAAAATTCAAAATGGACAGACTAAACCATACAAAGTAGTTCCTACTGTCGGCTTCGTAGAATTAACTTATTTAGCCGCTTTTTGTATTTTCGTCAGCAATTTTAAATTTTCAAATTTTGATTCGGATTCAGCGACCCTAAAACCCCGTAAGTGCCAAGATTCATTCAAATTGAGCCGTTTGTATTTTCGTCCACCATATTGGATCCGCCTTTTCAAGTTTTTGAATTTTGACTTCCGTTTCGGGTTCAGCTACCCCCAAAACCGGCAAGCACCAAGATTGATCTAAATCAAGCAGTTTTTTGTATTTTTGTTCGCCATATTGGATCTGCCATTTTGAATTTCTGAATTTTGACTTCAGATTCGGATTCAGTGACCCCAAGATACAAATTTTCAGGATAAAAAATATTCCTGCCATTTTGGGCACTTTGTCGAATTCTCTCTGTCAACGAAGTGGTTAAACAAAAATATGCATTAGAAACGAAAATTAATTTTAAACTTGAAAATCTGAATTTTCAAGAAAATGATTAAATTTTCTACCATAAAAATTAATTTATTATAAAGCACAGTTTATCTTTCAACAAAAATGACTGTAACAAAATAGTTAAGTTTATAATAAAAACAGTGAATTCTTTACAAAGAATAGTTTATCTTTCAACAAAAGAGAAGAATTTTGAAACAAAAAACACAAGTTTCCAACAAATAATTAATTTTCCACCAAACTGATGCATGTTTACCCAACAAAAATGAAATTTCAAACTAAAAGTTAATTTTTTTTACAAAAAATGGCTAATTTTTAACTAAAAATGATCAATCTTAAAATAATGTAAATGGTACAATTTCTGAAATAAAAAAAGATTAATTTTCAACAAAATAATGAAACTTCCAACCAAAAAGATGAATTTTCAACAAAAAATAAAAAAATTTTAGCAAAAAAAGTGATTTCTTAACAGAGTGATTCAACCAAATCTTTGAAACAAATTAGTTGAATACTCAAGCAAAGAAGAATGATTTTGAACGATTAAAATATGAATTTTGAAACAAGAAATAATTTTCTACGAAAACAATGGAATTTTTAATCCAAAAAGACGAATTTTTAACAAAAAAGGATGACTTTTTAACAAAATTATTGAATTCTCTACCAAATAATTGTATTTATATAAAAAAAGATGAAATTTCTCTTAAAGTAGAAGAATTTTTAATTATAAAAAAAGTTCAGTTTTCATCCAAAAAAGATTCCAGTTGACTGCAAGATCAAAAATTGAATTTTTTAACCAAAAAATAAGTTTCCACGAAAAAAATTGAATTCTCAATAAAAAAAAGACGAATTTTTCCAACCATAAAGGATGAATTTTTAACAAAAGAGATGAATCCTCTACCAAATACTTGCATTTTTATCCAAAATAGATTCAATTTTGTGCGAAAACAGATGAATTTGTAATAAAAAACGACACTAAATTTCCAACTAAATTGTTGCACTTTTATCCAAAAAAGATGACATTTGATTTAAAACAGATGAATTTTTAATTAAATAAAAACAAAATGAAAATGAAAAAATAGTTGAATTTTTATTCAGAAAATATTTCAGTTTTTTTTTCAACGCCGAATATAATATTTACACAGTAGAATTTTTAAACAAAAATAAGGACTTTTAACAACAAAATTCTAATACCAAAATAAGAATAGCAAACAATTGGCAACCAAAACTGGATGACTTTTTAAGAAAATTATTAAATTTTTAGCTAAATAATAAGATTTATAATAAAAAGGATAATCCTCAGAAGAAAGTTGTTTTTTCAAAATTCGAATCTGAAAATATTCCATTTTTAAGCTTTTAACTGGTCCTATTTTTGGAATTTTATTCCTAAATTATTTAGATTCGAGATTTTTCAATTAAAAATAAGATTGTTAAATTGTAAACGCTTTGATTTAAAAAAGATAAAATTTCATAGTTTTCTAATGAAATTATCAATTAAAAAAAAGTATTATCTGAAAATTTTAAATTTGGAACGATTTTGATTAGAAATAATATAACATGAAAAATTGTATTTCAAAGTTTATCCGCAAGAGGCACTACGAACGATGTCAACTAACTAAATCCGAATCTATGCTTCTGACCTGATGTATTTTTTAATTTGAGTAAAAAAAAATGTTATCAGGAAAAGTTATCTAGTTCCGAGAAGAGACATTTGACAAGTTATAAAAAAATACTAAATTTAATTTGTTATTTAGGGGGGGAGGGGTGTCGTGTCATAGTGTCAAAAAGTGATGAAAAAAATTTAGGACCATTATTATTGACACAAACAAATTTAGAAGCTGATTTTCGAAGCCAAAAGGACGATTTTTTGTAGAAGACTAATGAATTTTCTACTCGATAAGTTTTTAACCAAAATATACGAATTTTTAACAAAATATTCAAGTTTTCAAGCTGAAATGTTGATTGCTATAGAAAACACTTGGCTTCTAAGTCGGAAAAGGAGAATTTTTGAAATGAAAGATGAATTTTCAACCAATAATGGAAAAGTCAATTTTTCAGAAAAAAAGAAGTTTTAACAAATAGAAAAAAAAATTTCAACGAGTTGGATTAAAAAATTTTGAAAGAAATGTAGGAATAAGAATAAGAACAGAAAACGATGAATTCTCAACGAAAAGTTAATTGTTTACTTAAAATAAATTGTTGAATTTTTAAGCTAGAAAAATAATAAATTTTAAGGTATATTATTAAATATATTAGATTATTTTTCTACGAAAAAAAGGAACTTTCAACAAAATACTGCAATTTTCCACCGAGTGGTTGAATTTTCAATTATAAAAATTAATTTTAAACTAAATATTTTTTATTTTTTACGAATCAGTTGAATTTTGAACCAAAATATTCCATTTTTATTCAAGGAAATTTGTTTTCAATAAAAAAAACGCATTTTTAATAAAATATTTAAATTTTGAAAGAAGAAAATTATGTTTGTACAAAAAAAAGACGAAGTTCGAATAAAATACATAAATTTTCAACCAAATAGTTGAATTTCCAGTTGAAAAGTTACTTTTCAAACAAAAATTAAAATTTACCACCGAATAGTTGAATTTTCAAAAAAATACTTAAAGTGCCAAACAAATAGTTCAATTTCCACTTGAAAAATTAATTTTGGACACAAATTTATGATTTTTAACCACGTAGGTAAATTTTCAACCAAAATATTAAATTTTCAGTTGAAAACATTTATTTTCAATGAAAAACGCATTTTCAACAAAAAATATTTAAAGTTTTATCCAAGTAGTTGAATTACTGCTTAAAAAATTAGTTCTTAAAGAAAATGATAACTTTTAAGTAAGTATTTGAAATTTCAATCATTTTCAACCAAAATATTCACTTTTTAGTTGAAAAAATTCATTTTTAATAAGAAAAACAACGAACGCACAAGCAAATATTGAAAACTTCAACTGAGAAGATTATGTTTTTTCAAAAAAGGACAAAGTTCCAATAAAATACATACATTTTCAACCAAAGAGTTGTATGTTCATGCCAAAAAGAATCATTTTCGTTCAAAAAAATTAATAAAATAAAACAAACGAATATGCAACAAAATACACCAATTTTCGTTCAAATAGTTGACCCAGTGGGCACAAAGTTTGGTGACGTTTTTACGACATCGTTACGATATCGTGGCGACAACTTTACGACATCCTATGTCCATGTCGTTAAGGTGTCTTTACGATATCGTAAATAAGTCGTATGATCTGACGATGTCTTTACGATATCGCAAAGACACCGAAATGACATGGACATGGGATGTCGTAAAGATGTCGTAAAGACGTCGCCGAATTTTGTGCCTACTGGGGAATTTCCAGTTCAAAAAATTCGTTTAAAACTAATTATTTAAATGGTCAACCAAGTAGTGGAAATTAAAATAAAATAGTTCCATTCCCAGTTTAAAAGATTAATTTTCAATGGAAAAAAAATCAATTTTTTAACAAACAAATTTCCAACCCATATTTTAATTTTTAACCAAGTGGTTGAATGCTGCATCATGTTCTAGAATTTTTAACTGATATCCCACTGGGCACAAAATTTCGCGACGTCTTTACGACATCGTTACGACATCGTTACGACATCTTTACGACATCTTTACGACAACTTTACGACAACTTTACGACATCCTATGTCCATCTTGTTAAGGTGTCTTTACGATGTCGTAAAGACATCGTCAGATCATGATGTCGTAAAGACGTCGCCAAACTTTGTGCCCACTGGGATAGCTGAATTTTCATGTAAAAAAACTTATTTGTAACAAAATATTTAAATTTTTAAGCAATTAGTTGAATTCTAAATAAACTCGTTGAATTTTCAAGCCAAAAAAACGAATTTTCAAAGAAGATTAATTTTGTACCATTAAATACGCATTTTCAATAAAATATATATGAGTTTCTAACGAAACAGTCTCGGGAACAATTCAATTTTCAACTACAATATTGTAATCGCTTCCCCGATATGTCGAAGGCATTTTTGTTTTAGATTTTTTTTTGAATAGTATGCATGAGACTATCCCGGTATATATTATCAGCCATGGAAAAAAATTTTTTTTCATAAAGGGGAGAGCTACAGCTTACTGTGGGCTCCAAATCACCAGAATCCAGGGAAAGCTACGTAGAAAAAATTACACAGGTACCGGGCCAGGGATCGAACCCCGGACCTCTAACGTGAATTCCGAGCGCCTAACCAACTGAGCCACCGAGGATCTTATATTATTATTATTATTATTATTATTATTATTTCTTTATTATATTATTGTTGCAAGTCCCCATTTCAGAGGAAATGATTTACTTTCTGTTAAGTATATTTGAATAAAAGCTTGTTAAAATGAAAAAAAAACAGAAAATTTTGAATTATGTATTCTATTTTGCATGATCGCATTGGAAATCAGGAGAAGTGTTTGACCAGCAACGTATCTTAATCCGGGCTTACGTAATAGTTTATTTGTGATCATAGAGGAATTACACAGAAGCATTACTGGCTTTTCATTCACGTGTCTGTTTCAATAGTTGAAATGCACACTTGACAATTAGTGTGATGCAAATATCCTGTAAATCTCTATTAATGACAGCAAGGAGGGTCTGAGGTGCTTTGGTGGAATTATTGGCAGAGAGGGTAGGCTTGCTTGGCTGGTCTAGTCTCTTCCAATTGAGTCCAATGCTCTCCTGTGCAGTTTAGTTGCTTTGCTACTGGAAATGTTTCGAGATTCTCTTGCCCTTGCCGAAATACCTAGAAATACGAATCGGTTGCCGAATGTTAATTTGAAATCCTAGAGAAATAGAATCAATACCTGAAATACCAAGTGCGACTCAGTCATTTCGAGCTTCTAAAGGCAATGCACGCGCTCATTAAATAATTAGATATATCACAGAAAATGTAGAATATAATTGCACGAGTGAAAATTAAAACCTTTGTAACGTTATCTCCCTGAAATATTATTATTTCTCGAGTGATATCCTCTCTGCTAATTATTTTATCTTTAGAGAAGGACTTCTTTGTTAAAAATACAGTGAAACCCGTAGATAGTGCCCCCGAGTTAGGCCTTCCGAGAATTGACCCCCCGCCACGGGTATTGGAGAGAGGAGCTGCGGAGGGATGTTCATAGAGAGCGCATCCACTATGCCCTGGTATGTCATTGTTAGGAGTGCGACTGGAGTGTGCGGTACTGCGATGGTAAGAAGAATGTCTGGTAATGCGTAGTGGAATTATTTAATCAAAGCAGCGGCCCAAGAAAAAAAGATACAAGTAAAAGAAGTTTGAGGAGAGAAATAGACTTGAAAATTACTAGAGACAGAAAAAGAGGAAAGTAAAAGTACTAGTGAAGGAAATTAAAGATAAAATAAAAATAGGAGAAAAGAAGAAAATGAAAAACAATTTTTAAGGCAAGGCTGCGTTATCTCACCATGGCTATTTAGTACATATGTTCATAGACAAGTGTCTGAAAAAGACCGCCTTTAACGAAGAAGGTGTGGATCTCGGAACAGTGAAGGTGCGTGGGTTAGCGTTCGAAGATAAGATTGTTGTGGCAGAGTCCATCGAAGACTGGCAATGAATGTTCAGCAAACTGAATACAAGCATGAAGAACATGGCCCTCAAAATTAACGCAAATAAAACAAAAATGATTTTGTTTAAATGTTGGGATATTTTAGGTTTTTAATAATTCTCAAACAATTTCGGAATAGCAGCTTAGAATTTCTCTGCGAATTATCCAGTTTCATTATGCATTGTTGACTATCAAGAAATTTCTTGTTATGAAACTTTATATTCGTGCTTTTAGATGGAAATGAGAGATTATTACGAGTAGGTATTCTGCCTTAAGCTTCATTCTTTATTCATTTGGTAATACACTTTACTCTCCTTTTTCAGGTGCATTTTTATAATCCCCTTTTATTTTTATGCTTACAGCTATGGGGTTGTCATTCGGAAAAGAAATAATAATGTTGAAATCGGTTAATATCTTCTGTTTGTTTTTAGGATTTGAAAATCCAAATTTCTGAACACCAAACAAAAATCTTATCCCCGTTAAATGTTAAATTCTTAAGCCGAAAAGACGAATTTTAAATTATAAAGATTAATTTTTCACAAAAAGTTTAATTTTTAGAAAAATACATGAATTCTCAAACAATAAGTAGAATTTACAGTTTTAAAAATTAATTTTCAATAAAAAAATCTAACCAAGTGGTATAATTGTCAACTGCAATTAAAAATGTTATAGCTGAATGTATGTTTTTATGTAAGCTAAAAATATCCAAACTCTTAGTTTGTTTATGAAAGTTGTTAAAATAATTATTAACACTTGTGAATTTACAAAACAACATAGAAAGGAGTCATCAGAAAGACAATCTTAGGTGGCTCTGTGAATAAATTGTGTCTTCCTTGAAAAATGGCCAAACTCTGATAGTATTTATGAATAATGTTTAAATAATTAATAATTATTGTAAGGAAAAAGTTATCGAAAAAAATTCGTAGTTGACTACGTAAAAAAATTTAGCATGTTGATTTAAAAATAGCTAACCTCTCAATTTGTTTATAAACAATTGTTTAAATAATTAATATTACCTTGTAATTTACATTGCTTGAAAAATAGGCAAGCTCGGAATTTGCTTATAGAAATTTTTTAAATAATTAATAATTTTTAAAAATTTGCAATGCAACATAGAAAATAGTAATCGGAAAGACATTATCAGCTGACTCTCTAAACAAATTGCGCCTATTCCTTGAAAAATAGCCAAACTCTGAATATGTTGATAAAAATTGTTAAAATTATGAATAATTATTTAAATTTAGGAAGTATCGTAGAAAATAGTTATTGCCAATACATGCTTGGTCATTCCGTAAAAAAATGAGCCTATTTGCTGAAAAGTAGCCGAAAGCCTATTCGCTGAAAAATAGCCAAAATCTATTGGTTAAAAAATGGCCAATCTTTGAATTTATTTATGAAACTTCTTAAAACAATTAATACTTATTATAAATTTTCAAAATATTGTAGGAAATAGTAATAGAAAAGTTGGAAATAACCAAAATCTGAATTTGCTTATGAAAATTGTTTTAATAAATCATAATTTTTGGGGATTTCCCAAGCATCATAGAAAAAAGTTCTGGGCACCGTATTCCTAGTTGACTCCGTTTTATTTAGGAATAAATCAGCCAAGGATGAACACATTTTTTCAATGTTCTAAACTGCTATAATTCCAAAAATAATTCAAACTTTAATGTTTTGTAAAACAAATAGCGCAGGATTAATTCATATTTTAATTTGTTTAAGATTGTAATTTAAATGTAATAATATTCTTTAAAAGCGTAACTGAAAGTTAAATAATATAATATTCTAAACGCTCAAAATTTTGTGTTGTTAGCTAAAATTAAAAGTATGTCTTTGAAAATGTAAATGAAAGTAAAAAAATTCTAAATATTCTTAATTTGTATTGTTTAGTACTCTAATAAAAAAGAAAGATTAAGAAATGAGACAAAATATTAATTGCAATTTCAATTTTTTCTTTTAAAATTATTAGCCCAGGATAAAATTATATTTTTAATTCCTTAAGATTTTAAAAATTGTTTATATTTGATCGAAGTCATAGTCGAGGAAAATGTAACTAAAAGGAAAATAAAATGAATTTTAAAATATTCATAACTTTCCACTGTTTATAATTTTAATTAAAAAACTGTAGTAAAAATTGTAATGCTTTGTTAACTTTATTGAAAGCTAACCAAATTTTGAAAAAATGAAAAAAAGAGCACAGGATGAATTCATGAACATTTTTTAAGATGATATAAATTTGTGAAAAAAATGAGCCACAGCCGAATTTTATACGATCGCAGTAACTCATCATTATAAATAAATCTTCTCGTCGATAATGTAAACATATGCGATAAATGTCGTGACTCGATGGCACTAGCACCGGATCTACGAGGCTAAATGTGCTCAAGCTAAGCCAGTTTGTCGCACAATACATGCACAGTAGAACTCGGTAACATACCGTCGACCAAGCTACTTTTTAATATAGGATCACTTGAAGTTTGAAGCAAATTATTAAGATTTCAGGCCAAAAAGACAAATTTTCACCGAAGAAGATTAATTTTATACGAAAAGACGAATTTACTCATCATTATAAATAAATCTTCTCATCGATAATGTAAACAGATGCGATAATTTCGTGACTCACAGGCACTCGCCTCGGATCTACAAGGCTAGACGTGACCAAGCCAAGCCAGTTCGTCACACAAAATATGCACAGTAGAACTGGTTAACAACGTCTACCAAGCTGCTTTTTAATATCGAATTAGTTGAATTTTTAACCAAGTTGTTGAATTTTCGGGCCAAAAAGGCCAATTTTCAACAAAAAAGATTAATTTTATACGAAATTGCGTGGCGTGCTAGGCGTGCTCAAGCCAAATCAGTTGGTCACTAGGGTGGTCCAAAAATGCATGGCAAAATTGTTCTGCATACTGGAGGGCAACAACCCCCCCCCCCATTTTGTTCCAAATCCGAAAAAAGAAATTTCCTGATTTTTTATAATTTTATTTTTTTATTTTAACGAAGAATTTTTTCTATCAGAAATTTGGGTTTGACTCCTCTAACACACCCCCACGAGTACCTGAAAACTACCCTTGAAACCAAAAATGTCAATTCTTTATGAAATCGACCTTATAAACACTGTATTCTCGTCTTTTTGACTTAAAATTATTAATATTGGTCTATTGAAATATTGATAATCACTATTTAATTAATTTGTAATTATTTAAACAATGAAATTTGTTGAAAATTTTTTTCTCGAAAATTCGTTTTTCTCCCTAAAAATTATTCCTATTAGCCTAGTGGAATATTTATTAACATTGGTTCATTAATTTTTTATTATTCAAACCAATGGAATTTTTTGAAACAATTTTTTCAAAAATTCGGGTTTTTCCTTAAAAATTATTACTTTTGGTCTGGTGGAATATTTATTAACATTAGTCCATTGATTTTCAATTGTTTATACAAATTAAATTTGTTCAAATAATTTTTTTGTTTGAATAATTTGATAATTTTTTTTTAAATAAAAATGATTACTTTAATTTTATTGTTAAATTAATTATTATTACAATAATTATTAATCAGTAATTAATTATTACTGATAAGTATTCCACTAGACCCAGAGTAATAATTTTTATTTGAAAAAAATTTGAAACGAAATTATTTAAACAAATTCCATTTGTTTAAAGGATTGGAGATAAATTAACTAATGTTAATAAATATTTCACTAGATCAATGGCAATAATTTTGAGGGAAAAACTAATTAAAATTTTTTTTTAAACAAATTCCAATTGTTTAAACAATTATAAATTAATGAGCCAATGCTATTAAATAATCCACTAGACTAATATTTCTGTGGATAATTCTCAACAGGCTGCCATACTTTACCGTCATATTTTTTTAAGCCTTAAAAAATTATTCCAAAAACTAAAAAAAATTGTTTTTCCCCATGCACAGAACATGCACAGTAGAACTGGGTAACATACCGTCTACCAACCTACTTTTTAATACAGGATTAGTTGAATTTTGAACCAAATTATTGAATAATCAGGGCAAAAAGACAAATTTTCAACTAAGAAGATTAATTTTATACGAGAAAAGACGAATTTACAACTAAATAGTTGAATTTGAGGTTGAAAAAATGAGTCTTCATTCAAGAAAACAAATTTTCAAGCAAGCCGTTAAATTTGCATCCAAAATAGTTGTATTTCCATTTGGAAACATATATAATCACCTATTTATATTATTCATTTTTATTAATTATTAACCTAATGAGGAAATGTCAATCTCAATCAAATTTTTTCGGTAATTTGTGATGACTGAGTTTAAAGCTAGTTTAGATATAGGATTATATCTTTTTCCTCGAGTTTGACGAGCAAGGGAAATGCGCTTCCTTTTACCTAATTTTCTATTTTTCTCTGTATTTATGTATATCCTTTGCTTCATTGCAGATGTTTTTGTAGCCCCGGGAATTCTATTTCTGCTTGAGACCGAAAGGTTTCTTTTTCTAGATCCTCATATG
>NC_046660.1:28220832-28276906 GCF_010883055.1 Belonocnema kinseyi
TCATACAATTTCCTATCGACTGTCACCAAGGCAACCCTATCCTTTTTTCTCTATCCTTCAGAAAATCTATATAAATACACTCATGGACCGGATTCTATAAGAAAGACAGTTATTCTTAAGTAAATCTTTCCTTAGATGCCGTTGGAAAATATATTTCAATATTTTGGGACAACAAAATTTATGATTATATATCAAGAAGTAGGCACAAAATTAGGCGACGTCTTTACGACATCGTTACGACGTCTTGCGGACAACTTTATGACATGGCCATAGGATGTCGTAAAGTTGTCGTAAAGATGTCGTGAAGACGTAGCCAAACTTTGTGCCCACTGGGTAGCTACAGTTTTATGATAAAGTAACTTCAAGTTACCGGAAAAGTTACTTTTATCTCGCAATTTTTAAAGATATTTTAAAAAATGCATTCTTAATTAGATCGTGCATCGTTTTTTCTCTAGTGATAAACCCAGTGGACAAAAAGTATGGCGACGTCTTTACGACATCGTTAAGACAGCTTTACGACAACTTTATGACATCCTATGTCCATGTCGTAAAGGTGTCTTTACGATATCGTAAATAAGTCATATGATCTGTTGATGTCTTTACAATATCGCAAAGACACTGAAACGACATGGACATAGGATGTCGTAAAGATGTCGTAAGGACGTCGACAGATTTTGTGCCCACTGGGAAAGTTGTATCTCTTATAGTTTTCGAAATAACCATGATAATGATGTTTTTTTTCTGGATTCGATTTGTAATTAAGTTTTGGTCTCTCGCTTATCGTCACAATTACAGTTTTTGGAATTTTTTAATGAAATTTGGAGACAATATTCTCTAAACTATCCTTAGAAGGATTATATGAACAAAAAATTCATATAATTATTTATCACAAAAGAAAAAATGGTTTTATAGGCCATTACGAATTTCATTCTTTATGACCTTAGATCGCTCCCAGTGGACATAAAATTTGGCGACGTCTTTACGACATCGTTACGACATCTTTACGACATCCTATGTCCATGTCGTCTCGGTGTCTTTGCGATATCGTTAGAACATCGTCAGATCATACGACTCATTTACGATATCGTAAAGACACCTTAACGACAGAGACATAGGACGTCGTAAAGTTGTCGCAAAGATGTCGTAACGATGTCGTAAAGACGCAGCGCGCCACTCGTAACAATCCATGTCTATTAGACGGACGGAACGCGTGCTCCAAGTTTTGCATTCGCAGTGGGCTAGAAAACAATTTTTGATTTCGTTATAAATAATCATATAAACATTTTACGTATTTCATTATTCTAAGGATACTTTTAAGAGTATTTGCTCCAAATTTTCTCAAAAAATTCCAAAAACTGTAGATGAGATGATAAGCGAGAGACCAAAAATTAATTGAAATCGACTTAAAAAAGATCATTATCATGGTTATCTCAAAAACTATAATAGATACAACTTTTTCGATACAAGAAAAAAGATGCGCCATTTAATTTCCTGTAAAGAATGCATTCAGAATTTTTTTAACCGAAAGGGTTGAATTTCCCAACAAAAATCAACACTTTTCATAAGATTTGATTTTTCAACAATAATTATCGTTATTTTCCATCCAAGTAATTGATCTTTTTAGCAAATTAGTTGAATTGACAGTTTAATTGAACCAAAAAAGAAGAATTTTGGAATAGAAAATCGAAATTTCGAATGAAGAAAGAAAAAATTGTTCACTAAGTTATTGAATTTTCAAGCAAAAAAAAAAAAAGAAGGAATTATAAACAAATTAAAAAATTTGCAAGCTAAAAAGACATATTGTGTAGAAAACAGTCCGATTTTTAACTAAAATCTACCAATTTCGAACAAGAACGATTATTTTAAGTTGCGAAATTCAGGCTAGATCCCACTACGGACCCTGTACGTTCTCCTCTGCGCCAGTGGCTGTCCAATGAAAAAAGTGGCCAGAAGAGGGGGAAGTTCACGTTAGCTTGAATTGAGTATTCAAGCATGACGTCATGGGAATGCAGACAACTTTCAAGAGAAAATATTCTAAACGTAATCATAAATCATTAATGTACGAATAGTAATATTTTTCAAGTGTAAAATGTATTTTCCCAGTAATCTTCCATTCTTTTGGCGATTGACGACCTTTCAGTGTCACGAAATAAAATAAAATATCTAAAATTTTAGGTGAGTGTATCAGATTGCTTTGTTCAGAATCGGGTACTCTAACCTCAAATTTCGGATAGTTGATAGTATTTAGTGAAACTGAAAGGTTTCTAACAAATAAAAGGATGAAACATAATTGCAGAAATGCATTTTACCATTTCAAGAACTATGCTAACCTTCCTGATATTTTCACCTATCTTATCATGTCCAAGATGTCATGCTAGAAAATTTACTATTCTTCGAAATATTTATGTCGTTTTTTAATTTTATTATATTGATTTTTATTTGTCAAATTGTACCATTTCACTGAAATATTTTAGTATTTTTCACACTGTACGTCGACAAAAATACTAACCATAATGCGCAAATGCGTACCAGTGATGCTGAAGGTCCGCGCCTGCATAATATTGCGCAACATATCCGAGTGAGTACCTGCACACCGCGCCTTTCCAATACGCTGCTGGAGTTAATTACAGTGTATTTATTTGTATGGTTATTGATAGAATTTATTGATTTCAAATTGACCCGCGCTTTTAGACACAGGGGCAGTTGAAACAATTGTTTACCGAATCTTTATGTTTCACGGCGCTTAAAACAATTGAGACTTCACTGTAGTTAAATTTACAACCAAAAAGATTTGGCCTTACCTTTCAAACCAGTTAAAAATGTTTAACTTTCAACCGAGTATTTGATAATTCATCCATAAAGTTTTGAGTTTTCGCCCTAAGAATTAAATTTAAAAATGAAAGAAAGAATTTTCAACCAAAAAAGATCCAAGTCCCATATAATAACAGTTTCGCAGCTTGGTTCGCACTGGCCTTGTTACTAAATCGGTACCCTATTATCTTAATTGTCTACAGGTTATCAAATGTAACATTGCCGACGTCTTTACGACATCGTTACGACAGGTGGTAAGGTGTCTTTACGATATCGTAAATAAGTCGTATGATCTGACGATGTCTTTACGATATCGCAAAGACACCTTAACGACATGGACATAGGATGTCGTAAAGTTGTCGTAAAGACGTCGCCAAACTTTGTGCCCACTAGGTTAACAGCTGTTGGTATATTTTGCAACAATTTATCGTTAAACTCGTGAAAAATTCGAGTGAAAAAACGTCATTTTAGTACTCTTCAAACCCACGGGGAATAATTGTTTTGATGCTAAAAACAAACAGCAAGTTTGACTGGCAGCTCCTGAGTGGTGCCAAAGTTAACTGGCAGACTGTCAAACATGCCAAAAATTCGAGAGAAGAAACGTCAATTTAGTACTCTTGAAACCCATTAGGGGTGAGTTTGTAGGTGCAAACAACTACCAAGAAGTTTGAGTGGCAGCTCCTGAGTGGTGTCAAATTTCACTGCCAGACTGTCTAGCATGTCGAAAATTCAAGTGAAAAAAGGGTTATTTTAGTACTCTTTAAACCCATTGAGAATTATTTTTTTGGTACAAACAACTAACAAAGAATTTGGCTGGCAGTTCCTGAGTAGTGCCAAAATTCCCAGTGGGCACAAAATTTGGCGACGTCTTTAAGACATCGATACGACAACTTTACGACATCTTATGTCCATGTCGTCAAGGCGTCTTCACGATATCGCAAATAAGTCACATGATTTGACGATATATGTACGATATCGCAAAGACACCGAAACGACATGGACATAGGATGTCGTAAAGTTGTCGTAAAGATGTCGTAACGATGTCGTGAAGACGTCGCCAAATATTGTGCCCACTGGGCACTCAAACTTCTTGGTAGTTGTTTGCACCTAAAAAATCATCCCCAATGGGTTTCAAGAGTACTAAAATGACGTTTTTTCACTCGAATTTTTGACATTATTGACAGCCTGCCAGTCAACCTTGGCACCACTCAGGAGCTGCCAGTCAAACGTATTGTTAGTTTTTAGCATCCAAACAATCATTTCTCGTGGGTTTCAAGAGTACTAAAATGACGTTTTTGCACTCGAATTTTTGGCATGGTTGACAGCCTGCAGTCAACTTTGGCACCACTCAGGAGCTGCCACTCAAACTTCTTGGTAGCCCAATGGGCACAAAGTTTGGCGGCGTCTTCACGACATTGTCACGACATCGTTAAGACAAGTTTACGACATCCTGTGTCCATGTCGTTAAGGTGTCTTTACGATGTCATAAATAAGTCGTATGATCTGACGATGTATCTACGATATCGCAAAGACACCAAAACGACATGGACATAGGATGTCGTAAGGTTGTCGTAAAGATGTCATAACGATGTCGTAAAGACGTCGCTAAATTTTGTGCCCATTGGGAGTTGTTTGCTCCTAAAAAATCATCTCCAATGGGTTTCAGAAGTACTAAAATGACGTTTCTTCACTCGATTTTTTAAACTTTTTTTACAGCCTGCCTGTCAACTTTAACGCCACTCAGGAGCTGCCAGTCAAACTTCTCGTTAGTTTTTAGCATCCAAACAATCATCCCAATGGGCACAAAATTTGGCGACTTCTTTACGACGTCGTTACGACATCTTTACGACAATCTTACGATATCGTATGTCCATGTCGTTTCAGTGTCTTTGCGATATCGTAAAGACATCGTCAGATAATATGACTTATTTATGACATCGTAAAGACACCTTAATGACATAAACATAGGATGTCTTGAAGTTGTCGTAAATATGTCGTAACTATGTCGTGAAGACGTCGCCAAACTTTGTGCCCATTGGGTATTCCCCGTGGGTTTGAAGATTACTAAAATTACGTGTTTTCACTCGAATTTTCGTACAGTTTAACGATAAATTGTTGCAAAATGCACGAACAGCTGTTAGCCAGTCAACGAGTTTCGAACTGTTGACTATGAAAACAAAAGAATTTGAAATTTTTGTGATTTCTAAAATGACGTCCATGGAATTGCCGCGAGCTCCCGGACGTTTGGAAGACTAATAATATCTATATTTTCATAATATA
Source organism: Belonocnema kinseyi (assembly GCF_010883055.1). Taxonomy (NCBI): domain Eukaryota; kingdom Metazoa; phylum Arthropoda; class Insecta; order Hymenoptera; family Cynipidae; genus Belonocnema; species Belonocnema kinseyi. The sequence continues at coordinate 28,225,924 of NC_046660.1, forward strand.
TGTCCATGTGGACAAAGTGGGGGGGGGGGGGGGTTTGTCAAAATTCCACGGCTGTCCGCGAGAGGGGAGGGGGGGGGTCAAAATGCAAAATTCTCAATAGGGTGGATTAAAACCGCCTTTTTTCTTTAGAGGGCAACGATCCCTGCAATTTCATTCCAAATCCGAAAAAAGCAATTCCCTAATTTTTTATTTTTTATTTTAACAGGTGCCGGTTTTGACCTGAAGTTTCCCATGTAAAATGAATGGGAAAAAATCAATTTCTTAAGTTTTTGGAATAATTTTTTAGGGTTTGAAAAAAAGTGACGGAAAAGTATAGGGGCTTCTAGAGAATTATCCAATGAAGAATTTCATGTATCAGACATATAAGTTTGACACCCCTAACACACCCCCACGAGTACATGAAAACTACCCTTAAAACAAAAAATGTCAATTCTTCACGAAATCGAGCTTTTGAGCACTGTAATCGGGTATTTTTTAACTCAAAATTATTAATATTGGTCTAGTGGAATATTTATCACCATTGGTTAATTAATTTTCAATTATTTAAACAAGTGGAATTAGTTTAAGTAATTTTCTCTCGAAAATTTGTTTTTTTTTCCTTAAAATTATTACTATTAGTCTAGTGGAATATTTAAGAACATTGTTTCATTAAATTTTAATTGTTTAAACGAATGGAATTTGTTTGAATGATTTTTTTTGAAAATTCGTTTTTTTTCCTAAAAATTATTATTATTGGTCTAGTGAAGTATTCATTAACTTTATTTAATTAATTTTCAATTATTCAAACAAATGGAATTTGTTTAAATAATTTCGTTTCGTTTTTTTAAAAATAAAAATGATTACTGTGGGTCTAGTGGATAATTGATAAATATTGGTTCATTAATTTTTAATTATGTAAACAAATTCCATTTGTTTAAAAAGTTTTTTTGTTGTGTAAAAATTCGTCGAACTGGCATTTTCTTATCGTTAATTACATACATTTATTTTAAAATATTTTCTAACTTTATACAAAATAATTCAATTAACAATAATAATAATTATTATTATTATTTAATTATAATTAATTATTATACAACCTTTGATTATTGTTAGTATTAGTTAAAAATAAACTTATGTCACTTAAAGAAAATAAGCTGCCAGTTCAACGAATTTTTGAATAAAAAAACATTTTTTACACAAATAGGATTCGTTTAAATAATTAAAAATTAATTAACCAATATTGTTGAATATTTCAGCAGACCAATATTAATAATTTTTATAAATAAAAATTCCAAACAATATAATTAATCAAACAATATTGATCAATATTCCACTAAACATATATTAATAATTTGCAATAAAAAAATTATTTAAGAAATTCCATTTGTATTAACAATTGAAATTTATTGAACTAATGTTAATAAATATTCCACTCGACTAATAGTAATAATTTTTGAGGGTAAAACGAATTTTTACACTAAAATTATTTTAACAAATTCTATTTGTTTAAATAATTAAAAATTAATTAACCTATGATAATAAATATTCCACTAGAACAATATTATATATATGTCAGACCTATATGTCTGATTCATGAAATTCTTCCTTGAATAATTCTTTACAGGCGCCCATACTTTTCCGTCACATTTTTTTAAACCCAAAAAAATTATTCTAAAAACTCAAAAAAGTGATTTTTCCCCATGCATTTTACATGGAGAACTTCAAGTGAAAACCAGCACCTGTTAAAGTAGAAAAATAAAAAAAAATAAAAATTACCCTATTGCTCAATCGTCAATCGTTATGGCCCAATTAAGAAACACGATTTGGAAGGATTGAGATATTAGTTATATCGTTTCTTATTATTCTCAATTGATTCTTTCTAGAAGGGTGAATATCAAATAGGTAGTCGTAGTTTGATTTAGGGTTTATTGTTGTAAAATGTTTATTTATTTATTTTTATATTCATATTGTTGGTACTTCTTTGTTTGAAAGAGTGAAAACCCGCGTGTAAATAATTATAGCAATGTCAAAATTATTTAGGGACAATCTATTGGAATCATTATAGAACGTAGGATGGCGCAAAAATTTTGAAACTCGGACCAAATAAATTGTAGGTAACGCATTCAAATTTTTTAAATTTTTATTACAAAAACTTATTCAATACTTTTAAGTTTCTTGCAATATATGCCTTATCTTAAAATCATAAATTCATGAACTTTCATATAAAAGTGTGGACATTTTTCTACATTTTAGCACATAAAAAATTAAGAGATTGATTTTGAATAAAAAATTGTTGAAACCGAGTTTGAAATGCTAAAATTAAAAAAAATTATTAAGTTTAAAATTAAGCAGCTTAGGAGCCCAGTGGGCACAAAGTTTGGTGATGTCTTTACGACATCGTTACGCCATCTTTACGACAACTTTACGACATCCTATGTCCATGTCGTTACGGTGTCTTTACGATATCACAAATAAGTCGTATGGTCTGACGATGTCTTTACGATATCGCAAAGACACCGAAACGACATGGACATAGGATGTCGTAAAGATGTCGTAAAGACGTCGTAACGATGTCGTAAAGACGTCGCCAAATTTTGTGCCGAATGGGAGCCTGAATTTTAAAATGTTATTTTTTAAGTCTGTGAAATTGTACTTATTTAAATCAAATGAGAACAAGATTAAAAATATAAATTTTTCAGACTTCAATTTTACGTGGCATAATTTTGAAATGAACAAAGTTATAGGCTTCTGCATCTATATTTTTTACAATTCTGAATGCTTTATTTAGAAGAAGTGTCTAGACGGCTTGTAATTCTTAAATAAATTACTGAACGTTTCAACTCGAAATATCTGGTTTTAAATGTTTTAGTTATACAATTAAAATAATCAGTGTTCAGAAAGCTATCACTTCTAATGGTTTAATTTGCAATTTGGCCGTAAATACTTTAAATAAAAAAGGTTCAGTTTTGAAAACTTAAACTTTGAGTTTTATTCTGTTCTTCTATTCTGTGTACATTTTTTTAAACCAGGAAATGATTACAAATTTTTTCTTTGATTTTAGTAGCTATCTTGTAAATAATTAAAAAATTAATTTACTTTTCAATTTAGAAAGTTAAATTAATAAAAAGTTTTTTATTATAAGATGAATTTATGTGCTAATAATGGCTTAGAATTAAAAATTGAGACCTCTTCCTGATAAAAAATCTTTGATCTCTATTAGTATTTTTTAATTGTTTAACTTTATTCAAATAATAACAGCCTGGGCTGTTTTTAAATAATAAAATAATACATAAAAATAAAATAAACAATTATTCTGCTTTCGCTAATGTAAAATTAACTTTTGATTTCTATCACGTATCTGATTTTATATTTTCAATGTATTTTTTATATATATTTTCAATATATTTTCAAGCACATTTTTTTATGGTAGCACCACTTTCTTCTGTTAAACATTATTTAGAAAATTTTTATTTACTTTCTTTTGTAATAAATACTGTTTAAAATTGATAACACTTTTTAAGAAAGTGTTAATTATTCATCCAAAACAGTTTTTTCAGTGCAAGGCGAAAAAACTTTTTTAAGCAAATTCTAATTTAAGATTCTTGAGAAAATTCAAATACAGTTTTGAAGAATTTAGAATATTTCTAATCTGTTCAAAATTCCAAAATATTATTAGAACTGATTCGAATTATTGCTAAAAGTGAAAAAAATCATTCGAAAATTTACTAAAAAGTTTACTAAAAAAGTCTAAAAGACGAATTTTCAATGAAGAAAGAATATTTTTAAAAAATTGTCGATTTTCAACCAAAAAAAGATTTTTTCAAGAAATTAGTTTAATTTTTCACAAAAGTAGTTCTATTCTTAACAGAATAGTATAATTTTTTATAAAAAAGTTCATTTTCAACCCAAAAACTCGAATTATCGACAAATTATTTAAATTTCCCATTAAAATAGTTTAGTGTTTTTTCAAAGTAGTGGCATTTTAGCCAAGAAGATTATTTTTTATCGAAAAAAGATATATTCCGAACAAAATATACCAAGATTTAAGTGGAAAGATATATGTTCCATAACCACGGAATAGTTAATTTTTCGATTCGAAAATTAAATTTCCATCAAATAAAAGAATTGATTTTACAACAAAATAGGTACATTTTTAAATAAAGAAATGAATTTTTAAATGAAAAAAATGTTCAATAAAAAAATTATTAATTAACCAAATTTTTAATTTTTTTACAATGTGGATTAATGTTTGACCAAAAGAAATGATTAAAAAATGTTTGAACTGCGTAATATAAAAATTTATGAAAATATGAGAATAATAATTGAAGGGCTAAAAATAAAATTATTTCTATACGCTATATATAAAACATTTACTTAAAGTTATGAAAGCATTAGGCCATTATTTACAATGTTTTGGGAAAGCGAAAAAATTATTTAAAAATTATCTTTGTTTGAGGGCCAAAAATTGTTTCGAGGAAAAGGAGAAATGATTTTTAATTTCTCTTTTTAGAAAATTTATTTTCTGGTTTAAAAAATAATATTTTTGAATTAAAAATGATGTATTTGATTAAAAATTGGTCTTTCTTGGTCGAAAAAAACGTTCGATTGAAAATTAAATTCTTTGTTAAAAATAATATTTTTGGAATGAAAATAAAACTGTTTTGCAGATAATTCGTTATATTGGCTTTAAAATTAAACAATTTTGTTAAAAATTAATGTATTTTTTTTAACTCGTGTTTTTTGGTTAAAAATTAATCTTCTTGTTGGAAAATTCATCTTTCTGGCCAAAATTTTACTATGTTTTAAAGTTCATAATTTTTAATTTGAAATTGAAATTTTTTGTTGAAAATACATTTTTTTTAAGATTCATTATTTCAGTTGAAAATTCATCTCTTTTTTTGAAAATGTAACTAATTTGTTGAAATGTTTTTTTTTGTAGGAAATTAAGTTTTTTAAACAACAATTTAACTTTTATTCACTTTTAATTGAAATTTAATATCTTTATTGAAAATTGATATTGTCTAGTTAAAAAAAATCCTGTTCGAAAAAAAACAAGAATCCAACGACAAATTTGACTATCAAAACAAAAAGAAAACAAAATTACTCCTATTGTAATCTGAAAAGAATTTCAAAAAAATAATTTTCGGTCAAGAATAAAAAAGCGGAAAGAAAAATGAGAAGGCAGCCTACAACATCCCCTTCCTTCTTTTTTATTTCTTTCGTCATCTTCATTTTTCTTACCACCAAATTAAAATAAAATTCAAAATAAAAATGAAAAATAAAAAATAAAATTGCATTGATTAACTTAATTATTTCATTTTTATTGGAAAATTGATATTTTCTAGTTAAAAATTCAATTATTTTGTTGAAAATTTCCCTATTTTGTTGAAGATTAAACTAATTTCATAAAAATTCAATTATTTGGATGAAAATTAATCCCTTCGTTTGATTATTAAACTGTTTTTTAAAATGTTTTTTCTTCTTTTTCAAATTGAAAACTAATTTTTTAAGTGACAATGTAACTATACCATTTTTGATTGAAAGTATAGAATTTTAGTTTGACAATTAAACTACTTATTTGATATTCCATGCATTTTGTTTAAAATTCTTCCATTTGAAGTTTAATTTTTTAACTAAATATTAAACTATTCTACTTTTGGCGGAAAATTATTTCTTTGTTAAAAATTTGATTATTTTTTTGTAGTTTTATATTTTTTTTGTCCAAAATTGTATTCGTGTAACTGAAAATTCATTTGTTTCGGTAGAAAATGAATTTTTGGGCTGGAAATCCAATTATTCTGTTAAAATGAAACTATTATGTTGAAAGTTTTTTAAGACTTAAAAAAATTTATCGACGTCTTTACGACATCGTTACGACATCTTGACGACAACTTTACGACATCCTATGTCCATGTCGTTAAGGTGTTTTTACGATATCGTAAATAAGTCGTATGATCTGACGATGTCTTTACGATATCGTAAAGACACCGAAACGACATGGACATAGGATGTTGTAAAGTTGTCGCAAAGATGTCGTAACGATGTCGTAAAGACGTCGCTAAATTTTGTGCCCACTGGGTTCTTACGGAGAAATTCATCTTTTTGTTTCAAAATTGAACTATTTGGTTAAAAAATCATATATTTTAGTCGAAAGTTTAACTACTGGGTTAAAATTCATCTCCTATTAAAATTTTTTTACTTTTTTGTTGAAATTTCGTTTTTTAACATAAAAATTGATTTTGTAATCTGAAAATTTCACTAGTAGATAAAAAATAATAAATTAAATGAGAAAGAGTATATTTTGCTTTGACCTTAGAATTGTAATTTATTAGAGGCCTTAGAAGCAACATCACAGTGCATCTAGCTTAATAAATACTCTCCTTAATTAGTCTTCAAAGTAAGAGGTGACTTATTTCCCGAGCGAGAATAAACGTCATGCCAGATGTATTTCTTAATGCTTTTACTCACTATTTTTTGCTGAGTACAGTTTAATAGAGTTGAGTAAGGACAGAAAACTCTTTGAGATGTTTTCCTTAGTTTGCATTGAGAAAATCGAATTAATTAAAAATGCAGTTAAAAAACTAATAAAAAAACGAATAATCAACGAATTGAATTCAAAGAAGAAAATACTACGTTTAAGGAAGAAAGTTACTTTTCAAACAAGAAAGATAGATTTTCAATTAAAAAAATATTTTTTTAAACAAGAAATGCTTTCTTTAAAGTTTTAGTTTAAAAAATTTGCAACAAAAAGAAAACTAATTTTCAACTAGTTCGATCCAATTAAAAAGAACGAATTTTTTACCAAACAGTTCAAGTCTAAAAAAATGATGAATTCTCAACAAACAAGATTAATTTTCCACGCAAAGAGACAAATTTTAGACAACAAATTTAATTTACTTCTGAATAGTCTAATTTGCAACTTACAAAGGAAAAAGGTTCAGTCAAAAATGGAACAGCTAATTTTTAGATAAAAAAATAATTTTCGACCAAAAAAGGGAATTTTCAACACGGCAGTTAGTTTTTGATAAAAAAGATCAATTTTCAACTAAAAAATAATAATTTTTCAAACAAAGTATGGTTTATTTAAAGATATAGTTTTAAAAAATCTAATAAACAAAAAAAACGAATTTTTGACCTGTTTGATCCAACTAAAAAAGACGAATGTTGAACGGCACAGTTCAATTTAAAAAAAAATGATGAATTTTCAACAAGCGAGATTAATTTTCCACCCAAATATACGAATTTTTTACGAATACATTGAAATTTTAATTTTTAACTTATAAAGGAAGAATTTTCAAACAAGCTATTTTTTTTAAATTCACCTATTTTGTTAAAAATTGCACTATTTTCGTAAAAAGTTGAACAGTTTTGTTGAAAACTTGTTGGTTCAAAATTAAGTTTTTTAACCGATAATTTAATTATTCAGTTTTTAATTCAGAATTTATCTTTTCATGTTGAAAATGCAAATATATGGTTAAAAATTGATGTATTTGAGCTAAAAATTAATTAATCTTCTTTTACCTTAAAATTCCGCTCCTTCATTTTTTATTGTAATTTGATTTTAATTTTAATTATAATTGTAATTGTAATTTTTGATTTTTAAAAATATTTACCTAAATTCTGCTTAAAATAAAATATATAAGTGAAACACCAGAAATATGTTACAAGACAAATAGGAGACTCAAAACACACAAATTAACATTTTTACACAACTTTTAAAACTTTCAAAAAAATTATTTTCTCGCAAAATTATTGAAAAACATATAAAGCAAAAAAATAGATGATTTTTTAAGAAAAGAATGATTTTTAATTTGTTTATAAAATATTTTTTACATTTCCTGGCATAGAAATTATATTCAAACTTGAATATTACGTAAATTTTTCTTCAGAATCGAAAGGAACTAGAACTTTTCCGTATCTTGCATATTTGAACAAATTTTTTAAAGAAAAATGGTTTAAATAATATAAAAAATTCATTACATTTTGCATTGGAAACTTACAAAATTTTGAATCAAATAAAACGAGTTTTGAAGAAAAGGTCAATAGTGTACTGAAAATCATATTTTTTATTGCAATCTGCAGCTGAGCCTTCTCGGAATGGAAGTTTCTAAAATGTTCTCTAAAGGGTTTAGATTTTACTTGTACCTCTCCCCTATTTTTTTACCCCCTTCCACACACTTGCTTGGTTGTGAGAGGGGGACCTTCAGTTTAAGGTGGCTTCCGAACCACCAAAAAGTTTTAAGTACTTAGAGAACCATTTTCTCTAGAGTTATTGAACCCACAACTTTCCGGACATAAACAATTCCCTTGCTAGCCAGGGGCTGCCGAGGCTCTTTCAGTGTGTGAGGCGGAAATCGAACCTGAAATCCAACAGAGTGGGTCCAAATTTTATGCCTAAGCCCAGTGGGGACAAAATTTGGCGACGTCTTTACGATATCGTTACGACATCCTTACGACAACTTTACGACATCCTATGTCCATGCCGTTTCGGTGTCTATGCGATATCGTAAAGACATCGTCAGATCATACGACTCATTTACGATATCGTAAAGACACCTTAACGACATGGACATAGGATATCGTAAAGTTGTCGTAAAGATGTCGTAACGGTGTCGTAAAGACGCTGCCAAATTTTGTGCCCGATGGGAAGCCCCATGACACACAAATATTGACCGATTTGGAGAAGAAAAATCTAAACGTTCTCGATGCTCGTCAATAAGAGGAAAAATATTGAAATCGTTTAAGTTTCGTAGAGTAACATTAGTTAAAGATATTCCAATATTAGATAATTAGCAAAAAATGGTATAAACAAATTATTTGTTGAAAGAATGTTTTTTACGATTTTCCATAATTATAGTTTTTTAAAGTTATATTGCAAGAAATTTGGACAAAAACAATATAATGATGAAGAAATTCGTTTCTGAGATTATTATTGTCAATAATATAAATAAATGCATTAATAAGGTAATTTTCAACAGAAAAATGGTTTTTTTTCTATGCATACTCCTGAAAAAAGCAAGAATGTTTTTCTGTGCCATTTTTTAAATTAGGAACATTAAGCTAATTTTAGAAAACTTCATAATTTGATGATTTTTCTTATGATTTTTTTAAACAAATTTAATAAACAAATGCATTTTTCGGAAATTTGTCGGCAAAAAATTCGTTTTTTTTTAAATATCAGTCCCTTCAGTTGGGAATCTCATGACAATTTCAGAAACATTCATAAATATTTCATAAGTTTTATGTTTTTAAACAAATTTTTATAAAAAAATGCATAGATAAGGCAATTGTCGAAATAAAAATTCGTTTCTTTCGATGAGAACTTTTTAAATTCGGAACTTCATGATAATTTTAGAAAAGATTCATAATTCATTCATCAACTTTATGACTTTTCAAAACAATTTTAATAAACAAATGCATTATTGAGGAATTTGTAGACGGAAAAATTCTTTTTTTTTGATTGCAGTCTTTTTAATGGGGAAATTCATGATCATTTCAGAAAAATTCATAATTAGTTGATAAATCTTATATTTTTTAAAAAACAAATTTAATAAAAAAAATCAATATCCCATAGCTGCAGCATTATTAAAAGAATGAAAATAATGAAACCCTTAAACTGAAAGAATTGAGATAGAAAAAACAAAGTTTTTCACGACGTTGAAGTTTGCCACAAATATGGATTTCAAACTTGTGTAATTAATTTTTAAAAAAGTAAAAGTCAAATCAAAAAAGTAAAAACACCTCTGGATTCGTATCGGAAATATCTCGGTGTGCATTTTTTGATTAAACAATTTTTTAAACAATTACCCCATTTATTATCTGTCTGCGCTGAGCAACAAATGCTCTAATTGTTTAAAAAATGGGTTTACGAAAAACCCCAAAAATGGATATCTAGATATTTTCGAGAGGAATGCAATGGTGCACTTGGTTTTTCAATCCAATGCATACTTTGCTTACAACAATTGCTTTAAAATAACAAATGTCGTAATTGTTTAACAAATTGTTTAAATTAAAAAAAAGCACACCGAGATATTTCCGAGACGAATCCAGAGCTGTTTTTACTTTTTATATGTGACTCTTAGTTTTGAAAAAATTAATTACACAAATTTGAAATCCATATCTACGGGCACGGAGCAAGAGAGCGCTGAACAACAAATGCTCTAATTGTTCAAAAAATGGGTTTACGAAAAAAAGAAAAAATTCACATCCAGATATTTTCGAGAGGAATGCAATAGTGCACTTGGTTTTTCGATCCGATGCATACTTTGTTTATAACAATTGCAGAAAGATAATAAATGGCGTAATTGTTTAACAAATTGTTTAAACAAAATAAATGCACACCGAGATATTGCCGAGACGAATCGTACTTTTTCGTAGACAAATACCCAAATAATGCATATGCTTATTAAATTTGTTAAGAACATGGTAGAATTTATTAACGAAGTGTGAGTGTTAATTAAATTATCATCAAGTTCCCAATAAAAAGATTTACATAAAAAAATTTTCTCTCGAAGTATGCTCGAATAATGCATTTTTTATTAGATTTGTTTACAATAATGACATCCAAAAAAAATTTCCGTTGACAGATGTCCCAATAATGCTTTTGTTTATTAAAATTGTTTAAGAAAATCATAAGATTATTCAAGAAATTAAGAATTTTTCGGAAATTATCATAAAGTTCCAAATTAAAAGATAAGAAGATAAAAAAACGAATTTCTCTGTCGAAAAATAGCTGATTTATGCATTTGTTTATTGAATTTGGTTATAATATTACCAATAATAATCTTAAGAAAAAATTTCTTCAGCATTATATTGTTTTTATCCGAATTTCTCGTAATATAACATTCAAAAAATGTAATATTATGAAGAATCGTAAAAAACATTATTTCAACAAATAATTTGTTTATAAAATTTTTGTTTGTTTATTATACAATATTGAAATGTTTTTAGCTAATGTTACTCTATGAAACTTAGATGATTTCCACAGTTTTATTTTATTGACCAGCTATTTGGATAAAAATTCAAAAAGTGAGTGCATTTTCAAAATTTTTAAAACCAGTTTTTTCCAAGATTTAAAAATTCTATGTACGGTTACTCATAGTACTCGGAAATTTGAACAATTTATCTCTTCGACTTTTTTCGATAAAAGGAAAGGTGTCAGAGTTATAGCATTTTCAAAATAAAAATAATAAAAAACTTAAAATGAACATTTTAAGTCAAAAACGCATGATAACAAAAAATCAAGAGAAGAAAAACGTTTATTTCTAAAAGTATGAAAAAATTATCATAAAGACTTTTTTAATTTTGTCGAAAGTTGGAAATTCAAATTTGGATCGTACAAAAAATAATGAAAAATAAAAAATTCCATTTTGTGGTCGATAGGACTTGTAGTTTTTGTCTTTATTCGCAAAAAACAACATTAAAAATTAAAAAATTAACTTTTTGGACTAACGACACAAGCTACGAAAAAAAATTGATGAGACAAAACATGTTTATCCAAAAAACAGCTTCAAATTTTTTATAATTTTTTTATATAATATGTCATGAATAATTTTTGAAAGGACACGTAGTTTCTGTTTTAATTGTAAAAATAAACATTCAAAATAAAAAATTAAATTGTTTGAAAAACCACACAAGGTAAAAACTAAAATTAAAAGATAACAGTTGTTCACCCAAAAAATGTCTAAATTTGTTATTAACCATTTTTAGATAGGACAAGTAGATTTTCGTTTAATGGTAAAAAATAAGATTAAAAATAAAAAAATTAATTTTTTGGAAAAACGACACAAGAGACGAAAAAAATAAAAAGACAAAAATTGTTTAATAAAAAAATATCTACAATTTTGTTATAAACTCTGGGTATAAAAATATATTAAAAACAAAAAAAAACTGTTTGGAAAAACGACACAAGTTTCAATAAAATGTTCAATAATAATTTTTATTTTTATAGGATACGCATTTTTTTAATGATATAAATAAGACAATGAAAATACTTTTGTCTCAATACTAATGCATATTATGAATGGTAATGATATACATTTTTCAGGGTACCTGAGAATAAAATTTAAGAAAAATAAGAAACACAAATTAAAGTAAGCATTAAAAATGAAAGTTGTAGTTTATTTTGCAATATATGAAAAACAGCCCCAGATCCAGGTAGAGAATTAATATAAGATACTCATTTTATATAATAGAAATGATCAAAATGTGTTTGTTAAAGCCCAAGGAGCTTTAACATAAGAGAATTCACAATAACCAAATAAAAGTTGTCGATGTTTTGACCTTTAATTTTAAAAGGACTGCGAACTCAGCATGTAGCGCGAGGTGAATGCATCATCGAGCGCGAAGCGCGAGAAACGGCAGTCGCGCTCTAGGCGCGCTCAAGCCTGCGAGCCGCGCGCGTATTTTTTCAATTTTGTTTTATCCAAATCAGTCAATATTTGTGGGCTGTATGTTATTTTGAGCGAAAAAGTAATTTTTTCCGATTTCGATTTGGTTAGTTATCTAATTCTGTACTGCGAGGCTACATTTTATATTGTTTTAAATTAGCTTAGATATGTTATAATTGAATTTGCAGATAATCGCAGTGGGTTTTCGAAAACCACAGCTAACGAAGAGAGTTGGCAGGAGTAACGTGTAACGTTCGGAATGGATGCGTATATCTCAAAGCTTGTATACTTACCATGCCGGTAATCGGTGCAAGCACGATCCAGCTGAGCCACCAATAGTTGCTGCTGTACAGTACACTCTACAGTAAACATCCGAACTTCATTTGCATTTCCGTGATGTTACGTAGAAATTTGTTGCATCCGTATTCCGTACCACCAGGATGCAAAACCGATCAATAGAATAGCCCAGGAAGCCTCCCCAACCATCTCATACGCATTATTTTTTCCCTATTTAAACAAATTTTCCTGCCTTTCTTTCAATTTCAATCTCAATTTTTTTCGACTAACAAAAAAAAAGTTTCGATTGGTATAACAAATTTAAAAATAAATTTTGTAGGGTTAAAACAAAATACGATTTTCCCTTTTCCCTCTTTTCCCCCCTTACACTCCTTTACTTTTCCCCTCTTTTCACTTTTTCTCTCTGTCTCTTTTCCTTTTTGTCCTTTTCTACTTTTCCCTTTCTCCTCTTTTCTCTCTTTTTCCGCTTGTCAATCTCTACCTCACCAATTTATATTTTCCTTCGAAAAAGCCCATTTAAGCCTTCCCATTCCCTCTTTCGCCCCTTACATTTTTCACTCTTTTAATTCATTTCCTTAATTTTTATTCTTTTCATTCTTCCTTCGTTTACCTTTTTCTTATTTTACTTTCCACTCCATTCCGTTTTTTCTCTTGTCTGTTTCCCCACTTTGGATTTTTAACCTTTTTTTTCATTTTTTCCTCTATCTCTTTTCCTTTTCCACTCGTTTGACTTTTTCTCTCTATCTCTCTATCTCACTTCTTCTTTTTCTTTTTGCCTCTTTCCACTTTTCCCTTTCCCCTCTTGCCTCCCTTTTCCCGCTTGTCAATCTACCCTCAATTTATACTAGCTTTTGGAAAAAATGACAAATATTTCCAATCATAAAACAAGTTTTTATAACAATTTTAAAAATAAGTGATGTGGTTAAGAAATGATACCTTCCCATTCCCTCCACCCCTGCATTTTTTCCCTCTTTTAATTCTCTTTCCTAATTTTTATTCTTTTCATTTTTTTTCTTTTACTTTTTCCTTCTTTTCCCCTTTCATTCTATATCGTTTTTCCTCTTTTTCGTTTTCCCCACTTTTGTTTTATTCCCTATTTTTACTTTTTACCTCTATCTCTTTTCCTTTCCCCTCTTTTCACTTTCTCTGTCTATCTCTCTTCCTCTTTTCCTTTTTGTTCCTTTCCACTTTTCCCTTTCCCCTCTTTTCATCCTTTTCCCCTATTTTACTTCTTTTTATTTTTCTCTCTTTTCCCCACATTTGTTTTCCCTTTTTCACACATTGTTTTTTCCTTTCTTTTCAATTTTCCCCGCTACCTCTTTTCCTCTTGCATTTTTTCCTTCCTTTAACTCTTTTCCCTATTTTTTTCTCATTTTCCCCTATTTTCCCTTATCCTCTTTTATTTTTCCCAAATTTGTTATTTGCCCTATTTTCAATTTTCCCCTCTACATCTTTCTCTTCCCCTTTTTGCCCTTCTCCATTTTTTCTTTCCCCTCTTTTCCCCCTTTCTTATTTTTCGATTTCACAATTCAGGCCCACAATTCAGACTTTCTTTTGCTCTCTTTTCCATTTGCCTTCTCGTTTCCTTCTTTTCACTCTTTTCACACTTTTCACTCTTGTCCCTATTTGTTCTCTTTTCATTTATCCCTCATTTCCCTTTTCCTTCTTTTCCCTTTTCCGTTTAGCCTCTTTTCAATTTCTCTCTCTTCCCCATTTTTTCACTTTTCCCATATTTGCCTTTTCCTTCTTTTCCTTTTTCCCTCTTGTTCTTTTATTCATATTTTACCCCTTTTTCCATTTTCGCTCGTTTCTGTTTTCCATCTTTTTTCCCTTTCGCTCTTTTCACTTTTCCTTCTCTTACCTATTTTTCTCTCTTTTCCTCTTTTCCTCTATTCCTATTTCTCTTGTACCCTTCACTTCTTCTCATATCTCTATCTTTTCTTTTTTTCGTATTCTATGGTACCAGGTAAATGTTGCACGTTAAAAATAAAATATTATTATCCCATTCCATTTACCCCTTTACATCCTTCTTCGTTTTCTCTCTTTTCTTTTTCCCCTCTTTTCCTATTCCAACTTTTTACTTTCTCCCTCCATCTATCATTCTCTTACCCTATTTTCCCCTTTCTTCGCTTTTCTCTCTTTCTCCGTTTGCAAAGATATGACCCCAATTTACATTTTCTTCCGGAAAAGATAGTAAATATTTCCAATTACAAAAGGAGTTCCCATCACAATTTAAAAAGTAAGTGCTGTAGGTTAAAAACAAAACCTTTTTTTCCATTTTCCCTCGTTTCCTTTTTGTATTCCCGTCTCCTTAGATTCTTTTCCCTATTTTGTTGTATTTTTTTCTCGTTTCCCGTTTTCTTCAATTCCCTTTTCACTCCACTTCGTTTTTCCTCTTCCCACCTTTGCCTTTTCCCACTGTTCCCTTTCCCCTCTTTCCCACCATTTTTATTTTAATGTTTCTCAATTTATGCATCCAATTTATACTTTCTTTGGGAAAAAAATATATTTAATTATAAAAGAAGACTCTTATAACAATTTAAAAAATAAATTTGTTAGGTTAAAAACATCTTTTTCTCTCTCTTTCCTCTTCAATTTTCCCTCTGTTTACTATTTTTCTATTTTTTCTTCTTTAATTTTTCCCTTATTTCCCCTTTCCTTCTTTCCTCCTTTCCCTCTTATCATTTTTCCTTCTTTCCTCATTTCCTTTTCCCTTTTATCCATTTTCTTTCGTTTTGGTTTCCCCCCTTTTTACCTTTTTTCTCTTTTTTCCTATTAAACTTTGATTTTTTTCCGGTTCCCTTTCCCCCTTCCTTTATTTAGTTCTTCCCTTTTTCCTTCTTTCGCCTTTTATAATTTCTGCTTTCTAAAGGTTACAAATAAATGATTCCTTTCCCTTTTAATTTTTTCACTGTTCCCTCTCTTGCCTCATTTGCCGATTCATGCCAATTCATGCCCGTAATTTATATTTTCTTTCGGAGAAGATTCTAAATTTTTTCACCTTTTTTCCTTTTTCTTTTTGCCGTTTCCCATATAGTAATAATAATAAAAATAAAAAATATTAATAAAAACATAATAAGCTTGGCAGGTTAAAAACAGAACCTTCTTTTTCTCTCTTTCTCTTGTCCACTTTCCCTCAATTCCATTACACTCTTTTCTCTTTTTTGTTTATTTGTTCCCTTTTCATTTTCTCCTCGTTTTCCCTTTTCCTTCTGATTCTTTTCCCTTATTTTCCTTTTCCCATTTTTTTTATTTTTGCTTGTTTTTCTTTTTCCAATTTTTTCTCTTTTTCACTTTTTCTTATTCCGTATCTACAGGTTGCAAGTACAACCTCTGCATAACTGATCAATAGAATGACCCAGAAAGCCGTCAATGCTCTCATACGAATTATTTTTTTTTTAAATAAATTTTTTACTCCTGTCCTTCAATGTCAATTATAATTTTCATCCGAACAAAAAAAGTTTTATCAAATCTCTCTTTCCTCTCTTTTCTTTTCTTTTACATTTTGATCCCTTTGATCGTTACCTTTGTTCCATTCACTTTTTTCTTCTTCCCTTTTTCCATATTTTCCCTCTTATATTTTTCCTTTTTTAGTTAAAAATTAAAAAGGTTTTTCACCTCTTTTCCCGTTTCTCTCTTTTTCCTTTTCCCTTTCTTCCGTCTTTTCTCTCTTTTCCCTTTTTTCTCTCTTCTCTCTGTTCCTCTCTTTTTAGTTCATAAAACTTTTAATCTATTTTGTTCGATTTCAATTGATATTTTCTTTCACAAATTAATATAAAATTTTCAATTGTAAAAGATGATTAATGTAACAAGTTTAAAAATAAATATTGCAGAGAAAAATAAAAAATTTCTCTTTCCCTCATTCCCTCTTTATTTCACCCCTTTTTCCTTCTCCCTCTTTCCGATTTTTGGATTCCCTTTCCCCTTTTCTTTTTTTCCTTTTGCCACCTTTCACCTTTCACCTCTTCACGAACTTTTATTTTTTTTCCATTTTCCTTTGCAGCTTCCGCAATACCGATCAATAAAATATCACAGGAAGCCGTCACACAGTGAAATAAAATTGGATATTTCAGAATAATCAGTCTAGAGGTTATAGTTTTTATTAGCTTGAAACAATATTAAAATTTTTTTTTAAGTTATTGAATTTCACAGGGTATCCGTGAGATGGAGTTTACAATTTTTCAAACGAAAAATGTAGGAAACAATAAAAATGTAAAAAGGCATTTCTGACGAAATCATCTTTAACCAGGAAAAAATAACTTATATAAACTTCAAATCCATCAAAATAAATTCGTATTTGATACGTACCTACTCAAAAGACAAAAATATTAAATTTTATAATTAAAATCATTTTTATAAAGTAATGAACCTAATACTAAAAAATTCTATAAATTAACGATTCATATTTTTATAAATGAACTGTATAAACAAACACTCAATTTTAACCTTTTCGCATATAAATTTTTTTTTTCTACTTAAATTATAGCAATATATTACGGATATTTATCCAGTTGTGCAAGATGCCACAAATAAACCATTTTTATTTTTATAAAAAATACATGAATTTAACATTTTTTTCAAGAAAAGAAAATCGCTTTTGACGAAAATTGCTGTAATTTTTTTATAGAAATTTTACATAGGGCAGGACAGTATCATAAATTTATAATTTCTGTTGTTATAAACGAATTCAATATTTGTACAATTTCTAAAATATGATGCTTTTGCACAGGCAAAATACTTTTTATAATCAAATTACTGCAATTCATTATGTATGTGAATTTTATCCGCCATTAATCTGTAAATAAATGTTAACTATATATCTTTAATGGGTTTGTGTATTAAATTTTATTATAGCAATTAAATTGATTATAAAACTGAATATTTATTTTATTATCATCATATGTATTATTGAAAATTCGTTGTTTTGGTCAAAATTAATCTTTTTTATTAAAAATTCACAGATTTTATAAAAAATGCATCTCTTTTGATTGAGGATTCAACTATTTCGACAAAAATTCTTTGCTTTGTCAAAAAGTTTATGCGTTTAACTAATAATTTATCTATTTTATTTTGAGTAAAAAAATTATATTTTTCACTGAAATTTTTATTTCGCTTGTATTCCTTAAACAGTTTTTTGTAGGAATAAAAATTTTTAATCAGATTTGAAATATCGCTGTGGGAGTAATCAGCATTAATTTTTAAGAGAACGTTCAAACCAGATGAAAATGGTAATTTGCGGACTAAATTGTCCAAAGAAATCCAGTTTTGTCCTACTTTGCATCTATAGTTTCGTACTAATTTAAAAATCTTTTTAAACTAATTTTGGTAAATTTTATTTCACATTTACTTCCAGAAAATAAAACAAATTTTATTATTTAAAAATCAGATTGATATAGCAGTTTTGCAATTAAATATTGAATGTTAAAAACAAAACTTTCTTTTCCCCTTTTCCCCTTTTTTATTGTTCCTGCTCCCTCTTTTCCTTCTTTTCCTTTTTCCATTTTAGAAGTTTTACCATTAAAAATTATAAAATTTGGTTTAAAATTCATCTCAATTGAAAATTCGTTTCTTTTATGAAAAATACCCTTTTCACTTGTGTTTTCAAATTATTCCCTTTTCCTCAACCATATTCTCTTTTCCAGTTTCCCCCTTTTCCCGTTTCTATCCTCTCAATCTTCTATCTTTTCACTTTTCACTCTTTTGCCGTTTCATTTTTTCCCCTTTTCCATCACACCCCTGACCCTTTTCCCTATTTCCTTTACCGTCCTTTCCCTTTTCCCTTATTTCCCTTTCCCTATACAAGAAAGAAAATAAAGTTTCCAATTATGAAAGAAGATTGGTATAAGAATTGAAAAAATAAATAAATATTTAAGTTCAAAAACAAAACTTTCTTTCCCCTCTTTTCCTTCCTTTCCTTTTACCGCTTTTCAGGGTTATCCAGGAATATTTAATAATTTGGTTGAAAAATCATCTCCTTTGTTGAAATTCTTTTCTTTTCTTTTATTTCAAATATCTTTTGTCCCTTTTTTCATCCTTATTCCTCTTTTCTCATCAGTATTCTTTTTTCCACTTTCCCCTTTTTCCTTACTCTTTCCCGGTTTCCTTCTTTCTCCGTTTTTCTCTTTTCACTTCACTGTCTTTTCCCGTTATCCTTTCCCCTTTTCCATTATACTCCTGTCCCTTTTCCCTATTTCCTTTACCCTCATTTTCTTTTTTTTCTTTTCCTATTCAGAAATGAAAATAAAGTTTTCAATTATGAAAGATAATTGGTACAAGAATTCAAAAAATTAATCAATGTTTTAGGTTAAAAACGAAAGTTCCCTTTTCCCTCTTTTCCTTCTTACCCCTTTACAATTTTACATGGTTTTCCAGGAAGATTTAATTATTTAGTTAAAAATTCATCTCCTTTGTAGAAATTTAAAAATTTTCTTCTATTAAAAATATCTTTTTACACTTTTTTTCTTCCTTAGTCCTTTTTTCTCATCCATATTCCCTTTTCCCTTCCCCCTTTCCTTTCCCTCGTTGCCCTTTTACTTTTTTCTCTTTGTTCTTTTTCTCTTTTTATCATACCCTGTCCTCTTTTCCCCATTTACTTTACCCTTGTCCCCTTTACCCCTTCTTCTTGTTTATCTTTTCACTGTTCTCTCTTTACTTTTCACCTTTTCCCCTTTACACTTTTTTCCTTTTCCATCATACACATGTCCCCTTTTCCTTATTTCCTTCACCCTTATTTCCTTTTTCTTTTGTTTATTTTTTTGGTTCAGAAAACAAAATAAAGTTTCCAATTATCAAAGAATATTGGTGCAAGAATTGAAAAAATAAATAAATTTCTAAAGTTAAAAGCAAAAATTTATTTTTCCGTATTTTCCCTTTTTACCCTTTTTCCCTTTTTTGTTATTCCTGTTCTCTCTTTTCCTTCTTTTCCCTTTTCAGTTTGTCAGGTTTTCCAGGAAAAATTAAATTATTTGGCTGAAAATTCATCTCTTTAGTTAAAAATTCATTTCTTTTACTAAAAGTATCTTCTTCCCTTAAGGTTTTTACTTATTCACTTTTTTCTCATTCATATTCTCTTTGACCTTTTCCATGTTTCCGTTTCCCCCTTTACACATTTCTCTCTTTTCCCTTTTCTATCTTCTGTCTTTTCACACTTTTCCCGCTACCATTTTTCATTATACCCCTTTCCCCTTTTCTTTAGTCTCTTAATCCATGTTTCCCTTTTGCTTGTCTCTCTTTTTCTGTCCAGAAAACAAAATAAAGTTTTCAATTATTAGAGAAGATTGATATAAGAATAAAAAAATTAAATAAATTCCTACGGTTAAAAACTAAACTTTATTTTTCCCTTTTTTAGTTTTTCTGTTCCATCTTATACTTCTTTCATCATTTCCATATTCCAGGGTTTTCCAGGAAAAATTCAATTATTTGGTTAAAAATTCAACGCTTTAGTTGAAAATTTGGTTTTTAAAAAATCATAAATATTTTTTGTCACATTTTTTTATATATTCCTTTTTTCTCATCCGTATTTGTTTTTCTCTTTTCCCTGTTCCCTTTCCCCCTGTCACCCTTTTCCCGTTTCTTTGTTTTATGTTCCCTTTCCTTGTTTCTCCATTTTCTTGTTTATCTTTTCACTTTTCTCTCTATTTACTCTTCAATCTTTCTCCTTTACCCTTTTTTCCTTTTCCATCATACCCATGTTCTCTTTACGCTATTTCCTTCACTCTTATTTCCTTTTTCTCTTGTTTTACTTTTTTGGTTCAGAAAACAAAATAAAGTTTCCAATTATCAAAGGAGATTGGTATAAGAATTGAAAAATAAATTAATGTTTAAGTTCAAAAACAAAACTTAATTTTTTCGTGTTTTCCCTCTTTGCCCTTTTTCCCTTTTCTGTTGTTCCTGTTCTCTCTTTTCCTTCTTTTCCCTTTTCGGTTTTCCAGGTTTACCAGGAAAAATTAAATTATTTGTTTTGACAAATTCATCTCTTTAATTAAAAATTCATTTCTTTTACTAAAAGTACCTTCTTCCCTTAAAGTTTTTACTTATTCACTTTTTTCTCATTCATATTCTCTTTGACCTTTTCCATGTTCCCGTTTCCCCCTTTACACATTTCTCTCTTTTCACTTTTCTATCTTTTGTCTTTTCACACTTTTCCCGCCACCCTTTTTCATTAAATCCCTTTCCCCTTTTCTTTATTCGCTTAATACATGTTTCCATTTTGCTTGTTTCTCTTTTTCTGCCCAGAAAACAAAATAAAGTTTCCAATTATTTATTAAAGAAGATTGATATAAGAATCAAAAAATTAAAAAAAGCCCGCGGTTAAAAACAAAACTCTATTTTTCCTTTTCCCTTCTCTACTTTTCCTGTTCCATTTTCTTCTTGTTTTACCATTTCCGGTTTCCAGGTTTTTCCAGAAAAAATTCAATTATTGGGTTGACAATTCAACCCCTTAGCTGAAAATTCCTTTTTTTTTTTAATTAGAAATATCTGTCACTTTTTTTCTTACTTCTTCCCTTTTATCTAATACTTATTAGTTTTTCTTTCTTCCCCCTTTCCCTGTTCCCTTTTCCCGTGTCCCCCTTTCCCGCTTTTCTTTTTTTTACTTTTCTATCTTTTCACTTTTCTCTCTTTTCACTCTTTTCCCTTTACCCTTTTTCCCTTTTCTATCATACACCTGTCCCTTTGACCTTGTTTCATTCCTGTTCAAAAAGCAAAATAAAGTTTCCAATTATGAAAAAAGATTGGCATAAGAATTGAAAAAATAAATAAATGTCGGAGGTTAAAAACAAAATGTTCTTTACATGAGACTCGTGGGACTAGAAAGAAAGTTGCCTCCTGCGATCACTTTGTCCATTTTCTTTTCTTATTTTGACAGTCAAAGCACACAAATACGCCTTTCCATCGCATCGCCACAATTCTCGAGGGTGCAATAGTGACACTTGGAACACTTCACTCCTATCTTTATACTATCTTGCACTGCATACTAAATAAAAAAAAACGAGTTCAGTAATCTAGTATATTAGCAGATACAAATCATTTTTCCAAAATTCGGCAAGTTTCGAACATTTATCAATAACTTTTTGTACAAGTTGGTTTTATTATTCTACACAGAGAAAAAGGCATATCAGGGGTTAAAATATAGGTCGTAATATATCTGATCTTTAATTATGGGATGACGGTCTAGATAATAGGATTATACATCCACAAATTTCCCTTTTCCCCTTTTCCCCTTAGCCCTTTCCCCTCCCCCTTTTATTTTTTCCCTTTCCCGAAACTAATGTTGTCGAAATAATTGAAACCTTATCCAAAACAGATTAAATTTTATCCAAACAGTTATATTTTGAGCAAAAAGAAGGTGATATTTCTAACAAGAGATGAATTTTCAAACAAAAAAGGCGAATTTTCTGCAAAGCAGTTGAATTAATAATAAAAAAGATAATTTTCAACCAAAAAAGATTTGTTAGTCAAAAAAGAAAATTAATTTTAAGCCAAATTGATGGTTTTTTGACAAAGTAATTAAATGTTTAATTAAATTTTCAATAGAAGAGCTCCGTCCTCAACCAAAGTAGATTACTTTTTAGCCAAACGGGTGCAATTTTTGATGAAAAAGATTATTCTACCAAAATAAAATGAATTTTTAAGATAAAAAGATCAATTTTCAACCAAGAAAAATTTTTCTGTCAAGAAGGAAAAAAGTTTTTAATGATAGTTTTAATTTTTTAAGCCAAAAAAAAAAAACAAATTTTCTGCAAAACTGTTGAATTTTTAGCTAAAATGGTTTATTATCAAAACTGAAAAGATGAATCGTCAACAAAATAATTAAACTTGTAACCGAATAATACAATTTTTTCCAATAGAGATACATTTTTAACCCAAAAATAGAAATTTTGAACAGACAATGCAATGGTTGATATTTTAAGGATAACTGGGTTTAATTTTATATAAAAAATTTGAATTGAAGTAAAAAAAAAGTTTTTTAATAAAACAGTTGCGTCCGCAACGAAAACAGATTTGTTTTTAACCAAACAGGTGCAATTGTTAAAGAAAAAATTTGAAATATCTACCAAAAGAAACGAATTTTCCACCAAAATAGTGGTCTTGGAAGTTGGAACAAAAGAATTCAATTTTTCACTAAAAATACGATTTTCAACCGGATTGTTGAGTTTTCAGTTCAAAAAATTAATTTGCAACCAAAGATTTGAAATTTTTAATGAATTTTGGTAAAATATTTTCAATTTTTTGACAAAAAATATGAATTCTGAACAAAAAAATTATTAGTAGACTTTCCTAACAAAAATAATTAATTAAAATATAGAATTTTCAACAAAAACAGATTTTAATTTAAAAAAAAAATTTGGATTCAAGCAAAAAGAAAATTTTCTATTAGAATAGTGCGTCCTTGACGAAAACAGATTACTTTTTAGCCACACAGGTGCAATTTCTAAAGAAAAAAGTTGAAATTTCTACCAAAAGAAATTAATTATGAAAAAAGTTGTTAATCATTTTGTTCATTTTTTAAACTAGGAGAATCTATTTTCTTAAAAACAGTTAAACTTTTAACCCGAAAATATGAATAAAAAAGAGTTAATTTTCAACCCATAGGTTTAATTTTCATCCAAATTAGTTTTTCTGGAAGTGTAAAAAAAAGTAAATTTTCCAATAAAAATAAATTTCATTAGCCGGATTATTGAGTTTTCAGTTCAAAAAATTAAATTGTAATGAAAGAATTAAAGTTTTAAATAAAAAATGAATCTTTATAACATATTGTCCATTTTTTGACAAAAAAATATGAATTCTTAAACAAAAATATAGGTATTAGTAGCCTTTTCAACCAATAACATTTAATTCTATCTTCTATTATTTTAAGACTATTTATTACAATTTTAAAACACTTTATATTCCTAATATTTCAAGTAAAAATATTGAACTTTCAACGAAAACAAAATTTGAGTTTTAAATCGAAAACAGTTTCATTTAACAAAAAAGACCAATTTTAGGCAGTACAGTTGCGTCCAAAATTAAAAGAGGATTCATTTTTATCCAAACATTTATATTTTTCTCAAAAAGGATTTTCTCTTTCCCCTACCTCTTTTCGATTTTTCCTTTTTTTTCTTTCTTTTTCGTTCTTTTCCCTCTACTCCCTTTTTCCGGTTCGCTTCGGGAGGGGAACAAAGAGAGTGTGGAAAGGAGATAGCGGAACGGAAAAAGGGAGAAGAGGGAAAAGAGGAAACCAAAAAGGGGGAAAAAAAATGAAAAAAAAGGAAAGTTCCCTTGCCTTTCCTTTTTCCTCTTTTCCATTTTCCATTTTCTGTGCATTTTCTTGCGAGGAAACAAAGAACAAAAAATCGAAATTCCAGCGAAAAGGTACAAACTTTCAAGAAAGATTGCATTCCTAAACGAGCAGAGATCAAAGGAAAGAAAAGAATAATTAAATAGAAAAGGTTGGAGTTTCCGTCGTTAGAACAATTTAACCATTTAATTCGCTAAACTGAAGCAAAGTCTCGCTATTATAGAAGAAACAGTTCTTAAAAGAAGATCCAGAAAACAATGTTAGGAAGTAAAAAGGTTAACAGAATAATAAAGTTACATATACTTTATTAATTAATTTATAATGTTAGTTTTCTTGATGACTCGTCAAATAATTTTCTGGAGAAAAGAGAAAAAATCTGCCCCGACCCGGATTTGAACCGGGAACGCCACTATTCACGAGTGGAGCGTTGACCAATTACGCCACCGAGAGACCTTGGGGTCCTTTTATTCTTTGAATTCTATGTATTTCTTGAACTACCTACATGAACGGAAATCCCTGAGATTCTCTTAATTCCTTGAATATCCTAAAATTCTTGAATTTCCTAAATCTTTAAATATCCGGAATTCCTTTGATATTCGGAATTCTCTGAATTCTTCCAATCCCTTAAATATGTTATATTCTTTAAGTAATGCTGGATTCCTGGGATATGTTGATATTCCTGAATCTTTGGAAAATTCTGAAATTATTAAATTCATGAAAAATTCTGAATTTTTTAAATTCTTTAAATTCCCTAAATATTCTGAATTCTCAGAATTCCTTAAATATTCTGATTTTTGTGGATTTACATATATTCTCAAATTCCCTGAGTTGTCTGAAATTTTCTGAACTTTCTAAAATTCCTGAAATTGTCAAATATTAAAAATTCCCTAAATTATTTGAATTTTCTGGATTCCTGGAATATTTTTAATTCTCTGAATCTTTTAAGTATTCTTAATTCCTTATATTCGTTAAATATTTTGAATTCCGTAAAACCTGAATACGCTGAAATGCTCTGAATGTTCAAAAATTCTCGAATATCCTAAATGTTGTGAATACTCTGCATTCCGTAAATCCGATGAATATTTTTAATTCCCTCAATTCTTCAGATATTCTGAATTCCTTAAATTCCTTGAATTCATTGAATTTCGTGAATCGCATAAGTTATTTACATTGCTTAAATACTCTTAATTCCTTTAGGAAAATTATTAATTTTGTTTTTACGAGGATTTTTTCTTAAATTGGGAATATAAGAATATTGTATTTTTTAAAAGAAAAGAAAAGATTCCTTTAAAAAATAATTACTTGTACCATTAACACCTAGCTAAAAATTAGCGTTATTTTCTTGAATTAAGAGTTTTTGTTTTTAGAAAAGCACCTGACCGGAAATCAAAAGTTTTGTGGTTCGATTCCCAATCGAGTGAAGAAAGAGTAGGATTTTTTTTTCAAAAAATAATTATAATTTTAATATTGTATTTGATGTAATTGTAAAAAATATAAGTTTTCAACAAATAGTTTTTTCCTTAAATTAGATGAATCTTCAATAAAAAAATGTATCTTCAACCAAACAGTGCATTTTCAATGAAAAAGAATAAAATTTTGACCAAAACAGATAAAAAACTTCAAAAACAAAATTTTTAACAAATTGTAGAATTTTCAAGCAAAAAAGACGACTTTTTTACCAAATATTAAATTTTTCTATTAAATATAAGAATTTTAAACTAAAATCTAGCAAATTTGGACCAAAAATGGAATAATTAAATTTTTGGGTAGAAAAATTTATTCTAACCACAAAAAACGAATATTAAAAAAAAATAGTTAACATTTCAACCAAAGCTATTCAAACAAAGTTGTTTAACTTTCAATTTTTATAACCAAATTAAAAAGACTAACTTTCAACCTGAGTGTTGAATTTTCAAACAAAAAAGATTTCGAGTGAAAAAATACAACTTTCAAACAAAATCTAATTTGAGATCAAGACTAATGTTTAATAAAAAATAAAAATAACTATTTTTTAAGTTGATTTGTATTTAAGTATATATAAATATAATTATTCCTAAGATTCTTGAGAAAATTCAAAAAGATTTTTTAAATTCTCAGAAAAATTCCTTAAACTTTAAAAATTCTTTTTAAAAAATTGTCTGGACAAATATGAATTTTTGAAGCAGAACGATTTTTCAGAGAAAAAAATTTTGTTAACAAAATTGTGGAATATTTAATGAAATAAAAAAATTTCTTTACTAGAAAAGACTAATTCCAAAAGAAAAAGTGACTATTAACCGATAAAGTGACCATTGAACTATTCCATTTTTCTTTAAAACGTTATCTTTCTTATTGAAAAATTAAACTATTTAGTTAAAAATTTATCTTTATTAATTAAAATTTCAACTTTTTGGTTCAAAAGTCATATTTTTGGGTTCAAAATTCAACTTGTTATAGGTTATTCGTCTTGTTGGATTTAAAATTAAATAATTTTGTTGAAAATTGATGTATTTTGGGCCCAATTCGTCTTTTTGGGTAGTACATTAATCTTCTTTGTTAAAAAGTTATCTTTTCGGTTAGAAAATAAATCTTATTTTTTGAAGATTTTACTTTTTGACTCACAATTCAACTATCTTGTTAAAAGCTTACTTCTCGTAATTAAAAATTATCATTTTTGTTAAAAATTCCTCTTTTTCGATATAAAAGTCTACTAACTTCTGAAAAATTTGACTTTTTAGTTTTAAAATGTTACATTTTTGTTGAAAATTCATCTTTCGTGGTAGAGAAGTAATTTTTATTAGTTAAAAATAATTTTTCAAATTGAAATGAACTATTTTTGAAAATTTTGGTCTTTTGATTGAAAATGTTTGCATTTGGTTAAATTATAAAATTTTTTTGGAAAATCGTCTCATATTTTACAGCTGAAAATCATTTTCCTTCTTTGAAAATTTATGTTTTTGATTGAACATTCATTTTTTTTTGCGTAAAAATAATTGTTGTTTTCAGAAAATTAGGCTTTTTTGGTAAAAAATTAATCTTGTTGTTAGAAATTTCATTTTTTTGGTTGAAAATGTAACTATTCTAGTTGAAACTATTTGTTTAAAAATTTAAGTACAATGTAAACAATTTATTTTCTTGCTTTAAAAATTCATCTCCTTTGGTCAAAAATCAATCTAATTAGCAGGAAATTCCACAATTTTGTTGAAGGATCATTGACTTGGTTAAAGATTCTAAATTAATTTTCAGAAAATTCAATTATGCTTTTGAAAATTAATCTACTTTGAAGAAAATTTGGCTATTTGGTTTGTCAATCAATTTCTTTTCATTAAAAATTAATCTGATTGTAGAAATCTTTTTTTTTTGTTGAAGATTCTTCATTTTAGTTGAAAATTCATTTCTTAGGTTCAAAATTTAATTATATTTTTGAAAAATCGTCGTATCTTGGTTGAGAGTTTACTTTTGAAGGGCAAATTTAACTATTTTTTTGAAACCTCGTATTTTGTTTCCGTTTAAAATAGATTTTTTAATTAAAAAATTAAGTATTCCACTTTTGGAGAATAATTTGATTAATTGATTTTTTTTAGTTGAAAATTGATGTATTTTGTTAAAAATTCCTCTTTTCGGTATGAATTTAATTTTTTTTTTTTGATAATTCACGTTTGTGTTTGAAAATAGATATAATTATTTTGTTGTTGTTGAAAATGAATTTCTTAACTGCAAATTTTACCGTTTCATTTTTTATGGATAATTCATCTGGTTTGATCAAATAATATTCACATTTGTAGAAAATTCCAAAATTTTGCTTAAAAGTAATTTTTTTGGTTTGAATATTCTTCACTTTAGTTCAAAATTTATCTCAGGTTAAAAAGTGAACTATTTCATTAAAAAATTGATTTTTCTTAGTATAAAGTTTGTTTTTTAACTGATAATTAATATTTTTGGTTGAAAATTAAATTTTCTAACGGAAAATATAACTAACTCTTAATATTTCAGCTTGAAATCTTGATTTAATTTTATTTAAAAGAATTTATAAACGTATAATCCGTCTTAAGCCTACAGCTACACTACTTTCGGGGGAGGTAAAAAAACCCCCAAATTGGTAACTCAGTTTTTGGAAGAACCATTAATGAAAACATTTTCCCCAGTCTCGGCTACACCACTGATTAATATTGCTCTTATATTTTAATTTAAAAACAGCGCGAGTAAAAAAAAAGATTTGTTTTTTAGTATATATAAATGCTTAAAATGTTTCTCTACGGGAAAGAAATGTCAAGCTGTCCGCTGTTTTTGTTTTTATTTTGTTTGTACTTCTCGCAATAAAAGCTGCTGCTTCGCTTGACGTTGTAGAGTGTAGAGCGTAGACGCTAAAACGGATGCATGGTTGCAAGGAGTGGAGCGCGCGGGAGGCGAGCGGGTGGCGAGCGGTTGGCGAGCGGGAGGCGCGGCGATCGTTTCATTATAATTTGAGGAGGATTCGCAGGTCAGAATCCCTACATATTCCCTGCCCTGTCTATGTATAAGTTTCATAAACGAACAAACTTTAGTCCGTAGTCCCGTCGCGTGTCATGTACCTATTTACCATCGAAACGCATTTGCTGTTAAATCGAAACGTTTGATCCGACTACAAATACGTATGTACTATGCAGTATGCACAAGCCAGGGATATTTCATCCTACGACGATATATTTATACTTGTACCAACCGGACCATATTGTCAATCGAAAATATCAACAAAATATCGATGAGCCTCGTACTTGAGATAGAAATACATTCCAACTGGTATCACAGTTGCTCGTAACTAAACCCCACGCATTTCAGCACCAGAGAAAACAAATTCTAAAAATTCGTTCCAGTGGATGTGGATTACGACGGTTTATATCCGTGAACCTGGATTACGTCTATGTTCAAATGAGCAACGTATATTAATTTACAATAAAAAATGAAATACTTATATTTTTATTTGAAAAAGTTAATTTTCAACTAAAAAGGGTGTCCTTTAAGGCCATGTTAAGAGTGGGTCACGTGACCAGATTCCTACCTTACCGCCGCCTTTCTTATTTCCCAACTTATTTTCACACGAAGCGCTACATCGAGTTGAAAATTTGGGATAATAAATAAGAAGCAATAAGAAAGGTGGGTCTGGTCTTAAACTTTAATAATTATAAAAAAAGCAAAAAAAAATTATTTACAACAAAATTTTTTTTATAATTATTTAAGTTTAAGACCAGACCCACCATTCTTAGTGCTTCTTGTTTAGTATCCCAAATTTTCAACTTTTTATGACGTTTCGTGTGAACATAAGTTGGGAAATAAAAAAAGTGGCGGTAAGGTAGGAATCTGGTCACGTTACCCACTCATCACATGGCCTTAAACAGAGTTATTAAAGTTTCAACAAATAAAACAACCAATTTTAACTAAAAAGGTGAATTTTCAACTATGAAGATTAATTTTTATCACAAAAGATGAATTTGTAATAAAATAAATAAAATTTCAACGAAGCAGTTAAGTTTTTCTCGAAAAAGAAAAAGTTTGAAACAAATACTGGAATTTTTAACTAAAAAATATAATTTCTCCCAACAATGAAACTGTTAAATTTTCAGTTAAAAAATAAATTTTTAAATAAAATATATTTCACAAAATAGTTAATTTTCCAATAAAAGAGATGAATTTTCAACATATAAAGATAAATTTACAATAAAAAATGAAATACTTGAATTTTGAGTTGAAAAAGTGAATACAAAATTCTTGAACTTTCAACTCAAAAATATTATTTTCCTCAAAAACTGAAATGGTTCAATTTTCAGTTAAAAAATCAATTTTGTAATTAAAAAATAAATTTGTAATTGAAAAAGTTAATTTTCAACTAAAAGGGATTACTTTTTACCAAATTTATTGAATTTTAAACGAAAAAAAACAACTTTGAACCAAACAGGTGAATTTTCAACTACGAAGATTGACTTTTACCGAAAAAGATGGATTTTCTACAAAATAAATGAATATTCAACACGTCAAAAATTTTTCAATAAAAATAAAAAATTTCAAACAAATACTTGATTTTTCAACTAAAAAATATAATTTCTCTCAAATAATGGAACGGTTAAATGTTCAGTTAAAATATACAATTTTAATTACATTTTTTTTTGCTCACAAAAAAGTTAATTTTTCAATAAAAATTTGAATTTTCAACTCATAAAGATAAATTCACAATTAAAAATTAAATAGTAAAATTTTCAGTATAAAAAGTTGATTTTCAACAAAAAATTTTGTTGAACAAAATAGTTAAATTTTTATGAAAATAAATTAGTTTTTAACCAAATAATTAAATTTTCAAATAAGAAGATAATTTTCTATCAAAATAAATTAATTTTTAACCAAATAGTTGCATTTTCAACTTAGAAAGATAAATCTACAATAAAAAAGGAAAAGCTAAATTTTTCAGTTGAAAAAGTTAATTTTTAACCAGCAAGGATTACTTTTCAACAAAATTGTTTTATTTTCAATGAAAAAAGGAACTTTCAACCAAATAGGTAAATTTTAAACTAAAAAGATTAATTTATGACGAAAAAGATGACTTTTTGACAAAATAAATGAATTTTCAACCAAGAAGTTATAATTTTCACTTAAAATAAATTTTATTAAACAAATTCTTAAACTTTCAACTCAAAAAGATCATTTCTTCCAAAAACTGGAACGGTTAAATTTTCAGTTAAAAAATAAATATTTAATTGAAAAACTAACTTTTCAATAAAATAGTTACATTTTAACCAAAGAGATGAATTTTCAACTAAATGGGTGAATTTTCATTAGGATCAAAAATAGGTTAATTAAATTTTCAGTTCAGAAAGTAATTTTTAACAAAAAAAATTGGATTTTCAACAGAATAGATTAATTTTCAAACGAAAAGAATATTTTGTTCTGTCGAAAATGGAATTATTAAATTTTCAGTTAAAAAAGTGGATTTTCAACAACAAAACAGTCAAGTTTTTTATGAAATAGTTCAGTTTTTAACTAAATACTTGAATGTTCAACTAAGAAAACTAATTTTCTATCGAAAAATATTTTTCAACCAAATAGTTGAATTTTCAACTTAGAATGATAAGATAAAAACTAGAATAATTAAATTTTCAGTTAAAAAAGTTCATTTTAATCAAAACAAAAATCGAATTTTCAACAGCATAGTTTCATTTTGATCCAAAAAGATTATTTTTCTAACTAAAAAGACCAATTTTTCTAACTAAATATTAATTTTTTGTTGTTGATGGACTGAAGGATTTTGACCTGTATAGTCTAAACCAGAATGGTTTTAATTTTAGACTGAAAAAATTCATCTGCCGGTCTGGTACTCTGAAGCACTAAGCTACATGGAGAGATGAAAATCGTAAACCAAATACCTGAATTTTGAACAGAATAGGTGAATTTTCAACTAAGAAGATTAAGTTCTACCGAAAAAGATTAATTTTTCAAAAAAAAGAATTTTTTTAAACAAATACTTGAATTTTCAATGAAAGAAAGATCATTTTCCCCAAAAAATGGAATGGTTAAATTTTCATTTCAAAAATAAAATCTTAATTAAAAAAACAAACTTTATAACGCAATAGTTAATTTATTAACCAAAAGAGATGAATTTTCAACTCAGAATGATAACTGTACAATAAAAAATGTAAAGGTTAAATTTACAGTTAAAAAAGTGCATTTTCAAAAAAAAAAGAATTAATTTTCCAAAAATTCTTGAATTTGCAATGAAAAAAGGGAACTTTTAACTAAATAGTTGAATTTGAAACTTGAAAAGAATAATTTTCACCAAAAAGATGACTTTTTAACAAAATTAATTCATTTTCAATGACGCAGTTAAAATTTTCACTAAAAAGAAAATTTTTTAAACAATACTTGAATTTTCAGTTAAAAAATATTCTGTTCCCCAAAAAATTGACTCAATAAATTTTCGTTAACAAAATTGATTTTCAACAATAATAAATTTGTTTGAACGAAATAGTTCAATTTTTCATGAAAACAGTTCAGCTTTTTAACAATTACTTCAATTTTCAACGAAGAAAATTAATTTTGTATAAAAAAGGTGAATTTTTAATCAAATAATTTGAATTTTCAAGTTATGATGACAATTTTTCGATTAGGAAAATAATAATTAAATTTTCAGTTGAAAAATTTAATTTTAAACAAAAAAAAAAGTTCATTTTTAACCAAAAGGATTACTTTTCAACAAAATTCTTGGATTTTCAACGCTGGGATTTGAACCCAGGTCTCACAGATTGCTGGTGTGGTGTTCTTAAGCACTAAGCTACCGAGAGAGTTCTCTTACCTTTAAAAAAGTAGCGATTCTTGCCCCCCCCCTCTCTGTAGCTTAGTGAGTGAGTGCACCAGACCGACAATCTGTGAGACTTGGGTTCGAATCCCAGCGGAGCTAGAGATGAATTTTTTTCACCGCTGAAAATTAAAACCATTCTGGCTTAGATTATGCTGGTCAAAAGCCGTTATTCCATCGACATGAAACAATTACACTAAGTTAGACATCAACATTAACATGCATGAAATTTCTTTAAATTAAATTTTGGGTTTTAAACATTTTTCGTACATAATATTTTTTCAGCACATTTTTTATTAATAAAGTTTTGTTTTTAAATTTTGTTAAAACAATTTCAAAATATTTTATTTTAAGATTCTGTCAAGACTTAAATTAACGCCTTAATAGGCTACGAAGGCCGTTCGTTTTAGACGCTCGGCGCCTACTTTGGCTAATTTCTTACTTGAAAATTCAATAATTTGATTGAGATTTTTTTTTACTTTCTCGACTGAAAGGCTTTCTTCGTCGAAAATTCTTTCTTGTTTAAAAATAAAACTGTTTTATTGAACATTTTTTTCGTTTCGGCCTGTATATTAAATATGTAATTTAGTTGATATTGTTTTTCTATTTTGATTGAAAACCATTGCTTGATTGACAATTTGACTGTTTGGCTCAAAGTTAATCTGATTTTGTTAAGGATTTAACTATTTTGCCGAAAAATGGTTTCATATGTTTAAATTAAAAATTTTGTAATAAAAAATTATATATTTTTGTGTCGAAAATTAAACTGTTTAGCAAAAGTTGAAATACTTGGTTAAAAATTCAATTTTTGGGGAAAACTATTTGATTGAAAAATGAACTATTTTGTTGAAAACTTTAATTTTTGTTAAAAGTTATTGCTTTAAATGAAAATTTTAATTTTTTGGTTGAAAACTCGTGTTTTTCGAGAAACAAAATTTTGTTTGAAGATTCATCTTTTTCGTTATAAATGCAATATTTTTATTTGAAAATTCAAGAAATAAAAGCGTTTTTGATTAATTTTATTAGAGTTAAATTAATATAAGTTATAGGTAAGTTAATAATTTTTAGTTTAAATGTCTGAAATTATATTTTTTGTAAAAAATACACCATTTTGGTGGAAATTTAATTATTTTATTAAAAAATCAACTGTTTTGTATAAGCTTGTCAACAATTTCGTTAGTCATCCTTTTTGTTTGAAAATGCAACAATTTTGTTGAAAATTAATTTTTATAATCAAATTGAACTATTTGACCAAAAATTAATTTTTTTGCTCAAAATTCATATTTCCGGTTGAAAATTCAAAGATTTGATAAAAAATTCGTGCTTTTGGCTTGAAAATTCAACAATTTAAATAATTTTTTGTTTGAATGAAAAATCATTCTTAATTGAAAATCACTATTTTTTGTTGTACATTTCTGGAAAATTCAACTATTTTGTAGGAAGATTAATTAATTTAGTTAAAAATATTCATCTTCTACTTATAGTTAAAAACTAAATGATTTGATTAAAAATGAATTTTTTTGATTTTTTAAAAATAATTCTTGACAAAAATTGCATTAAGGTAGTTTTCGTGTGAAAAGTCAGATATCTGCAAAAAATAGTTTTTCTATGATTTTAAAATTCAAAATATTATAACTGATGTGATTTCAAATAACAGACCTTATTTTTTATAAGAAATATTTATATTCACAAAAAAAACAATAATTTGAACTATGTTTTTTGCAATTTGATTTTTTCTGACCGTCGCTTAATTTTTGAAAATTGATTACATTTCAATAAATGACGGCTTATGTTTTCCGAGAAAAAGTTCTCTACAACTTTATATTTATATCCAATTATTTATATCCAATCATTTTTTTTAAAACTGGTAGAAGCGACGGTCAGGTAAAAATTTAATTGCAAGAAACATGGTTAAAATTAATGTTTTTTTTGTGAATTTCAACATTTTCATAAAAAATCACGTTTTTTATTTGAAATGAAATCAGTTATAATATTTTGATTCTTATAAAATCATAGAAATTTTTTTTCTCAGATATTTGACTTTTGGAACGACAACTACTTTAAAGGGTCATCCTTTTGATTTCAAATTAAACTTTTTTGTGGTAAATTCATACTTTCGGGTAAAAAAATGAAAGGTTTTGCGAAAAATTGATCTTTTGGTTTGAAAACTCAACAACTTGGTTAACAATTGTTTTTCTCGCTGAAAAATCTAAAAAATTTTGTTAATTTTTTTCCATTTTTATTTAAAAAATCATCTCTTGAAAACTACCGAATAGTTGAACCAAATAGTTGAATTTTCAACTCTATATACAGAATACATTTTGGACCGGAAACGGAACAGATATATTTTTACAGTTAAAAAAATTAATTAAAAAAAATTAAATTTTTAACAAAATGAGGTAGCAAAATCATCCCTAAAAATGAAACGATTGTGGAAAATTCAGTTTATATATCCCTCTCAAGTTTTATTCGACTTGATGTGAGTGGTCGACAAATAGTTTGCGGTCAATACCGACGACCATACCGGAAATGCAGTGTCACGAGTTAGAGTACATTTATTGATATAAATTTCAGAGCACACTTCAAAATGATGTATGAAATGTCAGTATTTTAGAAATTTATAGATACGAGAAAAGACGATATTTCAATTTTTTTCTCAAATTTAGATGTCAGTCACAGAGACGTTCTGAGATACTGGTTACCTGAAGAGAATTTTGTATCAACTAGTTAGAAATTGTAGTAGCGGATATTAGGGTGGTCCAGAAATGCAATGCAGATTTTTGTGAGCAATTTTCATGAATATTCTTCGGAAATTTATTCGAACTCACGACATTTTTTTTTAAAATAATATTTAGAGGTAGCGTAAGATCCATAAAGTATAAACAGGCCCTCCAGTTCTCTTAGAAGCCGGTCCAGTTTTGTAATTCCTAGAACTGCTGGCTCACGCAGTTTTCAGGGGGCGGGGTCAAATACGGTTGCTACTATCTTCTCGGAAGGGACGCAGTGCGCAAGTACTCAGTCGAGTATGTTGCGCAATATTATGCATTAGAATTGGAAACGATTCAGTAACGAGGCCAGTGTGAGGTTTGCATTATATTTCCCATTATAAAAAAGACATTGTTGTACATTTTATTTAAAAAATCCCATAAGTCTGTTTTATAGGGCCCCAAAAAATCCCATAAATAAAAAAATGGGCTTTTAGAGTTTTGGCAATAATTATGAATTTTTGCAGTTTAAAAAAATGCACACTGTTTCTAGCAAATAAAATGATACTTTATAAAGATAGTTAAATGTTTGCATACATTTTTTAAAACAATTTATTACGATTTGTAGCAATTTTCTCTTAGAAAATAGTTAGAAAGTGGCAGTTTTTTCAAAAATGTTTTACTTTTTGTCCTATTTTTAATTTTAGATAGATTCTTTGAAGTTAATAACAATAATTATTTAAACAATTTATTATTATTGTAATAACTTTACCTTTAAGTAATACTAGAAAGTTCGGTTTTTTCTGAAATTTTCAAGTTTTTATTCATTTTCACTTAGAGTGAGTTAATATTAAATGAAATTTAGCGAAAATATTTATTTAAGCAAATTATTATTGTTTGTAGATATCTTCTTCTATATTAATGTTTATCTTATTCTATACTAATGTTGCGTTTTTTTGGGTTTTTTAAAATTTTAGTCCATTTTTCAATCAGAGTGTGGTAATAATTAATTCAAATTAACAGGAATAATTGTTCAAACAATTTACCATTGTTGTTATTAATATTCTTTTCACTTGATAGAAAGTTTAGTTTCTCTGAAATTTTTAACTATTTGTTTAGTTTTCACTTAAAGTGACTTAATAATTATTCAATTTAAGGGAAAATAATTGTTTAAGCAAATTATTATTAAAATTATTAACTATATTCAACATTATTAATGCAAGATAGTTGCATTGTTTTATACAATTTTCAACCTCGACCACTTTTCACTGACTATCTCTAGTCTAAGAGAAAATTGATGAAAACAATAATAAATTGTTCAAACAGTTTATTAAAACATCTAATTATTAGAAAAAATTAGTATTTTATTTCTTATATATAATTTGCATTTAAAAAAAAAACAAGAAATCGTAATTAGCGCAAAAAACTAGTAAGCCCCATTTTTTCACTTATGGCTACTGTTTGAGGTCCTATCAAACAGTCTTATGGGTGTGATATTT
Organism: Belonocnema kinseyi; assembly: GCF_010883055.1. Lineage (NCBI taxonomy): Eukaryota > Metazoa > Arthropoda > Insecta > Hymenoptera > Cynipidae > Belonocnema > Belonocnema kinseyi. The sequence continues at coordinate 28,262,373 of NC_046660.1, forward strand.
ATTAAGTAATATTTTATTCATACTCTATCTATTATGGGAAATACCTGTTAAACTTTATAGGCTTGCGCCATCTCTAAATATAATTTTTTTAGAAACAAAAAAACTGATTTATTTTTGTGTGAATTCCAACAAATACCAGGGCGATGTGCATGAAAATTTGAGAATTTATAAAAAATTAATGCATTCAAAAATTATATTAAAAAGACGCTTTTGTCAAGAATATTAATTTGTCAATAATACTACTTTTACTGATAATTAAATGTTCACATGATTTGCTAAATCAATTTATTATAGTTTTCTAAATCTTTAACTTATTTTCAACTTTTCAGTTAGAGTGAGGAAGTTACCAATTGTGATTAAAAAAATAATTGTTTAAAAAATTTATTATCATTTTTATTAATATTTCTCTAAATAATGTTAGAAAGTTGCAGTTCTTTCAGAATTTTTCCACTTTTCCTCTACTTTTCCCTTGGATTGTTGTAAGAATAAATAAATTCAACGAAAATAATTTTTTAAACAAATTATTGCCTGTAACTATCTTCTGCAACAGTAATGAAAGATAGTTAAGGGATTTTCCTTAAATTTTCCTCTTTTTCCATTTTAATGAAAATAGTCGTTTAAACAAACTATTATTTTTTTTATAACTGTCTTGCCCTATATTAATGAATTTTTCAACTTTTTGTACACTTTTACTTATTTGGACAATATTTAATTCAAAGTAAATAACGTAATTTTTTTAAGCAACTCATAGAAATTTATAACTATCTACACTTAGAGTAAAACTAGAAAGTTGCGTTTTTTTTTGTTTTTCGTTTGTCTTTGAACTTTAAGCTAAGAAATAAAATAAATATTAATATTGATTTAAACAAGAAGGCTGTCAGTTAAATATTTCAGAAAAATTTGCATTTGGTATAATCCATTTAGATAATTTGAAGAATATTTCAAATATTTGTTTCATTTCACAAAAATATATTTAAAAAAAGAGAAAATTAAAAAAATTTATTTTGGTGAAAAATTGATGTTTTTTAGTTGAAAGTCAACTATTTGGTGAAAAATTCGGCAATAGCTTGACACAAAATATTAATATTTTTAAGAATGACTATTTTTATAAACAATTTTTATAATACAATTCATATATTTCGTATTTTCAAACATAGAAATTTTTTTATTTTAGTGGAGTTACTTCTTTTCCTACTTCTTTTGGTAACAATTTAAATTTTTGTTATAGACTAAAAAGTTCATCTTTTTGGTTTGCAAATTCAAATCTTTTATGAGAAGTTGTATCTTTTTTGGTTGAAAATATAACTGTCTAGTGAAAAACCAAGCTCTTTTAGTAAAGAATTAAAATATTTTGTTGAAAAATGTTTTTTATTTGTTGAAAATTAATTTTTTTAGTCAAAAATCAAACTGTTTTATTTTACGCTGACAATTTATATTTTTAGTTTAAAATTCAACTATGTCTCGCAAATGTATGTATTTCTCGGTAAAGTTTTCTTCTCTGTTTGAAAATTAAATTATATTATTGAAAATTTCTCATTTTGGTTGAGGGTTCCACTATTTTATTGAAAAATCTTAACTTTTCGAGTTAAAAATTAATTTTCTGAATGAAAATTTAATTATTTTACTTTTCGTTTAAAATTAACCTTATTGTGATATAATCGAGAGGAATACTCTGCAATCCGCAGTCATTTTTGAGCTGTCCAAAGTAATTCTGTGTATTGAGAATGATGGTCTACCATTACACCACCTGGCGTCGAAAACTGGAACTAGAAAGAGCAGGTACAATTTTAAAGATGTAAATTAATTTTGGCATTAAAGTGTTTTTACGAAAGTTTTGTGAAGTATAAAACAATGATTGAATACTAAAAATTAATCTTCATAAAAAACAAATAGTTTCAGAGAGAATTTCAATCTTATACAGTGAAAAAATACATTTCTGTCAAATAGGTTAAAAAAAACAAACAATTATTTCACCATTTCGTGTAAGTTTCAATGAATTCAAATTTAAATTAAATTTAATTAATGTATGTAGCGACAAAGTTAATCCAGATTATGCGAACAATACGAATAATAGATGATTTAGGGTGGCCGTTTAGAAAAAATAAAATCCCGATCATTTCCCAGGTTTTTCCCGGTTCTCAAACTTTTTTCATGGTGAATGAAATTCAAAAAATCGAATTCTAAAGCTAACATTTTTTCCATTTAAATTAAGAAAAACTGAGCTGCAAATGAAAGCACTCAAGTGGATTTCTTGAATCTCAAATTTTTAAAATTGAAGTTAAAAAGTTTTTTATTCAATAATTTTTCATTTAAATCTGACTGAACACTCCTTAAATTAAAAGTTAAATTATTTATATTTTGAATGGTTAAAAAATTCAGAAAATGCTTCTAAATCTTATTTCAAAATTCTTGAAACATCTGCGTGTTGTTAGCAATGTTTTCAAAATTTTTATTATGTTTAAAATTATTTCAGAACTTTTAAACGTACTTTAAAATGAATCTAATTCTTTCTATTTTTTTTTAATTCTGCCAAATGAAACGAATTTATCTTTTCAAAATAAATATAATTTTCAATTTTCATAGGAAATGTTTTTTAATCTTCTGAAGCCATTTAAAATTCTTAAAAAGCTTGTAAATGTTGCGTTTGAAATTATTTCAAATAATTACAAATTTTTAATTGAATTTGGATTTTTTCAAAACTTCTAAATATTTGTTCAACTTCCTTGATTTATAAAAGAATAATATGTATTCAATTGTTGTTTATACATCAAAGTTAAAAAATTTGACTCAAAATTAAAATTTTGTTTAAAGAACAATTAAAATTTAACGTTCAAAATTTAGTTTTTAATATTTAATCACAGTTATTGATTTTGAATAAACAGTCAGATATTTTTAAATGTTAGGTAATTTTTATTTCTCTTAATTAATTTTTTTTAAATTGAAAGAATTGGCAGAACAGTTCAATTTTAAAAATCATTATTAATTTATATTCAACTAAAAATGTTTTTATCTAAAATCTTCGATTTCAAACGCCTCTAATTTTTAATGACTTAAGCCTTTAAAACTGCATTTTAAAATTATTTAACATAAAATTTACACCTAACAGTTGAAATTTAAAATTAAAAATTTGTTAAAATAGAAGATTTTTGTTTATAAATTTGTAAAATTTCTAGTCAAAAAATAAATTCACTACACCCCTTTGTTTTCGATAAAGACTTATTTTTAGTATCCAATAAATACTTTAAACTCCACAAAAAAAATCGTTGAAACACTTTTTTGCAGAAATTAAAATGCATCTTTACAATTACACCTGTTCTTTCTAGTACGGATTTTTGTCACCAGGTGGTGTATCGTAGCTTAAACATTCCCAACCAGTGTTGGGCAAGTTCCTTTTTTTCGAGGAACTAGTTAGTTACGTTCCTTAACGAAAAAAAGTAACTAGTTACAGTTACTATATGAAGAAACTTCAAGTTACCTACAAAGTTACTTTTTCTCTTCCTTAATTTTTTAATTTAAAAATAAAAATAATTAATACAAGATTAATAAAATTATTTATTATTATTATATTATTACAATCAAAATATGAATAATTCATCAAAATATTATAAAAAAAGAGATTGGTTTAGTAAATAAAAAACTATGCAGTGAGCACAAAATTTGGCGACGTCTTTACGACATCGTTACGGCTTCTTTACGACAACTTTACGACATCCAATGTCCATGTCGTTTCGGTGTCTTTACGATATCGGAAAGGCATCGTCAGATCATACGACTCATTTACGATATCGTAAAGACACCTTCACGACATTGACATAGGATGTCGTAAAGTTGTCGTAAAGATGTCGTAACGATGTCGTAAATACGTCGCCAAATTTTGTGCCCACTGGGTAGACAGATATTTCGTTAAGTGAAGAATAATATATTTTTGGAAATTGGAATAAAAAGTACACAAAGTAACTGTAAAGTAACTAAAATTAAGTTACAAGTTGCTGCAAAAATCGTAACTAAGTTTCGTTACAAGTTACTTAAAAAAAGTAACTAAGTTACCCTAAAAGTGACAAATAACGAAATAACAAATACGAGTTGTTTCTCTTTTGGAAATATTCAAAATTTGTGAAATTGAAACTATAACTTCCGCTGACCTAAGAGGTCCTCTCTGAAATCCAGCAGGTCCATTTATAACCTTTGTAGAATAAGCATTCTGCAAGATAAGACTAAAGATATTAGAAAAGTGGCAGCCGTTACAGTGATTGTTCAGTGTTCTCGAAGAAAACGCTTTTCTGCCGATTCCGGTCGGAAATGGAAGGTTAAATTCGTTACGCTTGCGGACGCTTGCTTGCACTTCAAACGTCCGGACCCGGACAGGAGTGCAGCTGCGACGATCGGATTTCGCGGTGTTCTGGAAAGAGAAACACTCGTTCCTACTCGGACATGCTGGAATAATTCAGCGGCTAGCTTTTCCCCATTCGAGCACCTAAACGTGTCCACTCGCTCACTGAAATTTACCGGAGAAGAAAAAATTTCATTTTAAAAAAACCCGATAGAACAGCTCTATTTCTCTTTTTCTCTTACTCTACCACCCTCTCAGTTAAATGATGACGACAATTTTATTATTCTCCTCACTACCAAGTGGGGTGCGATCCAAGTTAATACACATGACAATTAAATTTTGCTCTCTTTTCTCACCTGTATAAGATTTAAGAGTCAAAAATATAATACGAGACTTCGCCTTTTTATTTAGAAGGAAAGCTTTAAATAAAGCTATCTCTTAAGGGCTTGACATTGCTGTCTTCGTTCTGGCGAGGAGAATAATCGAGGGAGAAACAACTTTTGTAATCCGCTGGATCTTTTGGTTATCCAAAAAGGTAATCCGATTTAATCTAGTTTAAACTGACTTAATCCACTTGTAATCCGCAAACACCGTAGTAATCCTGAGTAATCAGATTATAATCCGTGAAATGCGGAATGATTCGTAATATTCCATTTGTAATCCATGTCATAAGGATTTACCTGGACTGCTCCACTAGTAATCCATATAATTCGGAGTAATATAATCGGGTACAATCTACAGTTATTTACTGTTAATCAACTTAATTCTGACTAATTAACTTGTAGTTGGATGTAACACAGAGTAATCCATTTGTAATCTATATAATTCGAAGTAATCCATTGTAATATAATTATAATCTAACTAATGCAGAGTAAAGTACTTACCAGCCGGAGCAATCCAGGAAAATACAATTTTAGTCTAACTAATACAGAGTAATACACTTGTAATCAGACATAATCCAGAAAAATTTACTTGTAATCCATTGAAGTCAGAGTAATTCACTTGTTATTGGCTAATTTAGAGTAATATACTTGTCAGCTGGCACAATCTAGAATATTACAATTTGTATCTAAAGAATACAAAGTAATGCACTTGTAATCCTGTTTAATCCAGAGAAATTAAGTATAATCGGGCGTAATCCACCTGTTATCCATGTAATACCTAGTAGTACACTTGTAATAAGGAATAATACAAAAAAATTACTTGTAATCAAAATAATTCAGAGTAATTCACTTGTTATTGGGCTAATGCAGAGTAATTCACTTTTAATCTATATAATTCTGAGTAATCCAGAGTAGTAATACACCTTTAATTTAACTTATTCAGAGTAATACACTTTTAATCCTGTTTCTTCCGGTTAAATCCTATGTAATCTGAACTAAAATACTTGCTATCCATGTAATTTCTAATAAGACACTTGCAATTTGACGTAATACGAAGTAATCTACCTGTAATCTATATAATTCGGAGTAATATACTTGTAATCCAAATAATTCAAAACAATACATTTTTAATCCTGTTTAATCCGGCGAAATCCACTGTAATCCGGCATAAAATACTTGCTATCAATTTAATTCCTAGTAATGCACTTGTAATCTGGCACAATCTAGAAAAATCTACTTGTGATCCACATCATTTATAGTAATTCACTTGTTATTAGGATAATGCAGAGTAATAAAATTGTAATCTATATATTTCGAAGTAACCCAGAGTATTAATACACTTTTAATCTAGCCAATTTAGACTAATATACTTATCAGCCGGAGTAATCTAGATTATTACAATTTTAATCTAATAAATAGAAAGTAATACACTTGTAATCCTGTTTAGTCCAGAGAAATTTAGCGGGCATAATCCAGAAAAATTTATTTGTAATCCATTTAATTCATAGTAATTCACTATTTATTGGGTTAGAGAAAAGTAATCCACTTGTAATATCTATAAATCGGAGTAATCCAGAGTATTAATACACTCTTAATCTAACTAATTTGGAATAATATACTTATCAGCCGGAGTAATCCAGACAAATACATTTTTAAAGTGACTTATCCAGAGGAATATACTTTTAATCCAACTAATTCAGAGTAATCTATTTGTCAGCCGGATCAATCCAGATTATTACAATTTTAATCGAACTGATACAAAGTAATACACTTGTCATCCCATGTAGTCCAGAGAAATTCAGTGTAGTCGGGCGCAATCCAGTTGCTATCCATGTAATTCCTAGTAATACACTTGTAATCGGGCACAATCCAGAAAAATTTTCTTGTAATCCATATAATTTAGAGTAATTCACTTGTTATTGGGCTAATTCAGAGTAATTCAATTCTAAATTATATCATTCGGAGTAATCCAGAGTAGTAATACAATTTTAATCTAACTGATTTAGAGTAATACACTTTCAATCCTGTTTATTCCGGAAAAATCCATTGTAATCCGGCATGAATAATTCAGAAAAATTTAGTTGAAATCCATATAATTCATAATAATTCACTTGTTTTTGGGCTAATAAAGAGTATTCCAGTTGCGATCTATATAATTCAGTGTAATCCATAGTTGTATATTTGTAATTCAACTAATTTAAAGTAATATACTCATCAGGCATAGAAATCCAGAGTAATACACTTCTAGTCGAACTAATACAGAGCAATACACTTGTAATCCGACGGAATCCACTTGTTATCGATGTAATTCTCAGTGATACACTTGTAATCAGGTATAATCCAAAAAATTTACTTGTAATCCATGTAATTCATAGTAATTCACTATTTATTGTGTTAAAGAAAAGTAATCCACTTGTAATATCTATAAAAGCGGAGTAATCCAGAGTAATGATAAACTCTTAATCTAACTAATTTAGAGTAATATACTTATCCCGTGCAGTCCAGAGAAATTCAGTGTAATCGGGCGCAATCCAGTTGCTATCCATGCAATTCCTAGTAATACACTTGCAATCTGGTATGGTCCAGAATAATCTACTTGTAACCCATTTAATTTAAAGTAATCCATTTGTGATCCATCTGATTCGCGTGTGTTTCCTTGTAATCTATTTAATTTAAAGTATTTCACTTTTAATCCTAGTAATATTGGTAATACAGTGTAAACCGGAGCAGTACATTTGAAATCCATAGATTAAAGGAGTAATCCCCTGGTAATTCGGAATAATCCAGTGTAATTTACACAATTCAGAGTAATCCACTTGTATTCTGAAATACTCCAGAGTAATACACTTTTTTCCGACTAATTCGAAGTAATCCACTCTGCAAGACGAGTAATCCAGTGTGAACCAAGTGATCCACTTGCAATACATAAAATTGGTAGTAATGCGCTTGTATTCCATGTAGGGCAAGGCAATCCACTTATAAAACGGCGAAATATAGCGCAATACACTTATAATCCACAAAATTTGGAATGGTACCTTTGCAACCCGGTGTAATCTGGGTAATCCAGTGTGAAATTAGTAATACAATTGCAATCCAAAAAATTTATAGGAATCCACTTGTAACCTATACCATTTTGAGTAATTGAGGCATACGAAATATAATGATGAATAATACAATTGAAATACGACGTAACCTAGAGTAATCCATATATACGATATACAAAATTATGTGTAATCCAATTGTAATTTATTAAAATCTAGATCAATCCAATTGTAATCCGGAAAATATAGATCAATTCACTTGTAATCCATCAAAATTTAGACCAATCCACGTGTAATCCGCCAAAATTTAGAACCATCCATTTGTAATCCAGGGTAATCCAGTGTCAACCGGAATAATTTACTTGTAATCCACTTTTAACTTGAAGTAGTCTATGTAATTTGGAGTGAATAACATAGGTGATATACAAGTTTTAAATTATTTTATAACATTTTTTGTTATTGTATAAAATTAATTTGCTTGATCGAAAATTTGACTATTAATTTTTTTGCCAAAAATTGCTATTTTTTAGTTGAAAATTCATATATATTATTACAAATTCATATTTTCTGGTATTAAATCAATTTTCTTTATTGAAAATTCAAGTAACTGTTAAAAAATTAATCTAATGTGTACGCAATCAAACAATTCTATTATAAAGTAATTTTTTGGTTGAGTATTCAACTGTTGTGTTTAAAATTTGTCTTTTGAGATTGAAGATTAAAATATTTTGATAGGTAATTTATTTTTTTGGATTCGATTTGATTTCTATTCAACTATTTTATTCAAAATTGTTTTTTAATGTAAACAAAAATGTCTTAAATTGGAAATGTAACAATTTTTTTTTTGAAAATTGATATTTTTTTCGTTGAAAGTTCATGTTTTTGGTGTAAAATCCAGTTATTTTAATGAAAATAATCACTCAATTTTCGTAATAAGTATCTTTAGTGATTGAAAAATTAACTGTTTTGCTTGAAATTCAACTTTTCGTGTGAAGATTCAACTATTTTGTAGAAAATTCGCACTTTCTTGGTAGAATTAAACTGTTTTTGTTTGAAAATTAAAATCTGATCTGGTTTCTTTGTAGAAAATTAAAAATATTATTGAAAAAAGACATTTTTTGCCTTTAAGATTCCTCATTTTAGTCGAAAATTCATCTCTTTGGATGATCATAAATTATTTTTTTCAAAAACTGTTCATTTTCGTTTGAGAGTGAATTCTTTAACTGGAAATTTAACTAGTTTTTCTTTAAACAATTATTTTTGTAATTTTTGAATACAGTTTTTGTTTTTAGTTGAAAAATCATGTAATTTTTTGGAAATTCGTATTTTTTAAAAATAAAAATGCAAGTGTTTATTTAAAAATTAATTAATTTTGCCTAAGAATTTAAATATTACTTTTTTAGTTCAGAATTCATCTTGTTTGGTTAAAAATGCAATTAATTTCGTTCGAAATTTATTTTTTCACCTGAAAATTTAAGCACTCCCTTTTTGGTTGAAAATTTATCTCTTAAAGTGGAAAATTTAACTATTTAGTTGAAACTTGATGAATTTGGTTAAAATATTGTCTTTTTCGTTTAAAAATAAATCTTCGTGGTGGCAAATTAACCTCTTTAGTAAAAAATATTTTTTGTTAGAAAATTCAGCTATCTGATTGAAAATTCATTTAATTTTTTGAAAATCATCTCTTTCGTTGCAAATTTTTGTTGTGGTTGATAACTAAATTTGTCAACTGAGAATTAACCAATTTTATTTTTGTTGTTGTTATAAACTTGATATTTTTCACTTGAAAATTGAGATATTTGGTTGAAAATTAATGTCATAGTTGATCCAGTTTATTCAATATTTCTATTTTTCAGTTGAAGATTCACCTATTTGGTTAAAAATTCAATTTTTTTCTTTAGTGTTCATTTTCTTATCTGGAAAATCAACTATTTAATTCTTGGTTTAATTAATTTTTCTTGACCTGCTTTGTTGAAAATTAATTTCTTTGGTTGAGGATTCACAATTTTATTTCAAAATTCGTCTCTTTGGTTAATTATTCGTTTTGTTTATGTTTGAAAATTAATTTTAATTAACAAATTAAACATTTCATTTATTGATACAACAGTTAAATCTTTTCACTTGAAAACCAAGCTATTTGGTTGCAAATTAATGTCAAAACTTAAACAATTTTGTTACAAATTCAACTGTTGTTGCTGAAGGTTCCCCACTTTCATTAAAAATGTAACTTTTCTGATTAAAGTTTGTTTCTTCTGGTTTAAAAACTAATTTTTTTATGTTAAAATTTAAACATTACATTTTGGATTCAAAACTGATATGTTTGGTTGAAAGTTTTCATGGTTTTTTAGATGTGAAGTCTCTTATTGACAAAGTTAACAAAAATTTGGTTTAGAGCTTTATTTTTCAGTGAAGAGGTCAGCGAAAAGGTGTGCAGTCGGAAGTTTGAAAAACTTTAGGCTCTGAGTGCCTGAAAAAGAAAGACAAAAATTCTGATTTTCAATATGAGTAGCTCGTTAAATTAATCTTCCGTGCACATAAAACTTTCGACTGAAGCGATCTCTTGGCAAGTGGAACAAATCCGGGTTCGCTGAAAAGTAGAGAAAAAAGTTCCACGTCGTACATTTCTCTACGACAGAAAAGTAATTTGCTATCGCGCTGATCATTCTGTGGCTGTAGGCGAAAAACTTGCTAGCTCGACAAAAATGTTTTACTGTCATATAACAATTTATTTATCCAGATTCATTTGCTGTTATCGTATTAATACTTGATATTCGGTAGGTACCTTATTATAGATAAGCTATCTGGTGTTTGGCGATCAGGCAATTCATTCTTTCAATCTCCTGTTGAAACCATTCTTGGCTTCTTTAAAAGTTTTACTTCAACAAAAAAAGATTTGTGGTTCATTCAAAAAACTGAGTCGATTCGAAAAACATTTCTCCAAATTTTCATTTATTATAACAATTCATCTTTTCTAGTTGAAAATTCAACTTCTTGGATCAAAGTTGAACTAATTTTTTCACCTTTGGTTGAAAATTGAACCATTTTGTATAGAATTCATGTATTTTGTTGAAAATTTATCTTTTTTTTTTGTTTTAGGGGAAAATTAATTCCCTTTGCAAAAAATCCATCTTTTTTGTTAAAAATTCGTATTTTTGGCAAAAAATTAATTTTTTACTGAAAACAATTTTTCTTTGTTAAAAATTGAAATATTTCGTCAAAATTTCAAAAGAACTATCAAAATTTGCTGAAAAATAAAAGTTTTCGTTATAATTTTTTAGTTTCTTAAAGGTTTTTTTGATTGAAAATCTGTGTATTTTTGAAAAGTTTATTTATTCATGGGAATTTAATTTTGGTAATTAAAAATTTAACCAATACATTTTTGGTAGGGAATTAAACTTCGCTGTTGAAAATTAATTTTTTGATTAAAGATGCATCTCTTTGGTCTAATACTGAACTACTTGGTTGGAAAAGTCATATTTTTTAGATGAAAATTCAGCTTCTTAGTTGACTATTCTTTTTTAGTAGAAAATTTCGTTTCATCACGGAAAATTAATCTTTAAATAGTTAAATTTTCAACAAAAGCATAATTTTTGCATAAAACAGTTGCATTTTTAATCTGAAAATAGGATTTTTTAACAGAAAATTTAATTTTGTTACCAAATAGTTCAATCTTCGTATAAATACTTCAATTTTTTAACACATAATTGCATTTTTAACAGCACAGTGTAATTTTCTACGAAAATAGTTGAATATTCAACAAAAATATGAATTTTCAACAAAAAGTTCATATTCAGCAAAATTGTTGAATTTTCAATGAAAAAGTTAATTTGCAACGAAATGGTTAAATCTTCGACGAAAAATTATGAATCTTTAAACTTTTAAGGAAAGTAGTTAAATATTAAAAAAAATTTTTAAGTAGTAAGTACCTTAAACCATTTTAAGCACCTTAAACCAAGTGTTTAATTTTTTAACGAAAAAACAAGAGTTTTTCAACAAATACATGTAAATTTTACTAAACAGTTGAACTTTAAACTGTAAATGATCAATTTACAATTAAAAATATCAATTTTCAACAAAAAATCTTGACCGTAATAATGATTTTTTTCTACCCGGAAGAATAATTTTCTACCAAAAGAGACGAATTTCTAATAAAATATACGAGTATTTAACCAAATAGTTGTTTTTCTAGCAATAAAAAATACATTTTCAAAAAAATTCAATAGTTAAACTCACAGTTTTAAAACTTAATTTTCAACCAATTTTGAAGAAATAGTTTAATCCTCAACCAAAGAGGTGAATATTCAATAAATAAGAAATCATACATTTTTACAACATTTTCTTGATATAAAATTAATGTTCTGTTTGAAAATTCATCTTTTAGGTTAAAAGTATTTTGGTAAAAAATTTAATTATTTTGTTGAAAATTCTTTTCTCTTAGCAAAAATTAAATTTTTTAAATTGAAAATGTAACATTTTATTAATGTAATAATTTTATTTATCGATATAATAAAAATTATTTAGATAAATTCAGCTAAAAATTTAACTATTTTGTTAAGAAAATCATTGTTGTAAAATTTATTTTCTGAAAAAAGGTCAACTATTCCAGCATACAATTCAGTACTTCAATTAAAAATTCATCTCTTTGGTTGAAAATTCAACTATTTTCTTGAAAATTTGTTTTTTGTTTGAAAAATTGATTTTCATATTAAAAATCTCACTATTCCAGTTTTGGTTGAAAATGTATCCTTTTTTGTTGAAAATTCAATTTTTTGGTTGAGAAAAAAATTTTTGAAATAAAAATGTAACTCTTTCATTTTTTAATGAACTGTATTTTGTTCCAAATTTGTCTTTTTTGAAAGAAAATTAATGTTCTTGCTTGTAAATTTAACTATTTAGCTGAAAATTTAACTATTTGGCTAAAAAATAAATAACTTGATGGAAAATTCTACAATTTTGTTGAAAATTCGTGTTTCTTTTTTATAAAAATTCATCATTTTTATTTATAAATTAAACTACTATTTGAATATTCGGAATTGTTTAGTAGAAAATAAATTTTCTTGGTGGTTTTTGGTTGAAAATTATTTTAAAATGTTGAAAATTAAATAATTTTGTTGGAATTTTGTCCCTTTTGGTCAACAAATAAACTGTTTTGTTGAAAATTAAATTACCAGGTTCAAAATTCAACTATTTGGTTAAAGTTGATCAATATCCTTCAAAATTTAACAATTTTGTGAAAAAACAATCCGTTTTAGTTAAAAATTCGCGTGAGTCTAGTTTAGATGGAACACCATAATTTTTTGTATACCATATTAATTCTGTACAATCCAGAGTAACCTTAGGCAATTCAGGATAATTTTGTATGCAGAACTAATTCAGGGTAATCCGCTATAATCCGGATTACTCCATCTTCACTGGACCGTATTTTTAGGAGTTGGTTCCCCCTCGACTTTCAGTTTACAAAAAAGTTTTGTGGTCCTTTATGGGTAATATTCACTTTAAAATTCATGTTTTAATGACTGGAATGAGACATTTCACATTAATTCGTAATAAATCGAGTAGAACTGCGAGTTATATCTGGAGGAGAAAAGCTGATTAAATTTGAATTGTAAATCAGAAATGACAATTTTATTAGGCTCTGATCATTTGTTTATCAAGTATTAGGTAACTATTGTGAATATTCACATGTGACGAATTTGCTCAGAAATTGCCATATGCAGTCCCTGTGGAAGTCTGAACTTTGAGTTTATACCTTCCTGAAATCAATTATGCTGGCGACTGTTGCTCCTCCTACATTAAACTTCTCTGTGGATCAGTGGTTTTGAGATATTATGTATTGTCCTCGGGGTATACCTCTTGACTTCACTGTATGTGTTCTGCCTTTGGAAATTATTAACAGGCTTAACGCAAGCGACACTAAAAATCACTTACGACTTTCAAACATGATAATTTGGTCGAAAATAAAGACACACTTTTTTAACGATCAGAAAGAATAAGAAATTCCACGTAGAATGAGCCCTAGATGAGATCATACTGACTTTTTGTTGAAGAAATATCATGTCTAAAACTTTGTTTTTCAAGTTTAAGAATTTCTCGTATGATGTATTTCAAATTCAACTTGTGTTTTTACCTAGAAAATTCGTGCAAAAAATCTGACATTCACAAAATGCAATCCTTGGTATCGTATCTTTACTTAGAGCCAAGAAAATCCCAAAAATTTTGACGAATTCTTGAGATAGAACCAAAAATGTCCAAGCATACTTGCGTCTTAGATTTTAAATCTTAAATTCAAATCGAAAATAGGAAATTCGTGTAAAAATCATAAATTTACAGGATATAATATTTTAAATCGTGTCTTCCATGAAAGCCAAGAAAACTACAAAAATCTTGAACGGTTCCAAAGATTTTGTACCTCGAATTCAAATCGTACTTTTACTTAAGAAAATTGTGCCAAAAATCCTAAATTCACAAGATGACGTCTTGATTTAAAGCCAAGGAATGTAAAAAAATCTTGATGAGTTCTTGAAATTGAACAAAAATGTCTAAGCATACCTGCGTCTCGCAATTTGTATCACGAATTCCAGTCGTGTTTTTACCTATTAAAATCGTGCAAAAAATCTTAAGTTCCCAAGATCAATCCTTGATATCTTATATTTAATTGGAGTTAAGAAACTTAAAAAAATCTCGACGAGTTCTTGAGATAGAACCAAAAATGTCCAAGCATACCTGCGACTCGGATTTTGAATCTTAAATTCAAATAGTTTTCTTTACCTACAAAATTCG